>NC_056729.1:21537141-21761708 GCF_019279795.1 Protopterus annectens | reverse complement strand
GTCCTACGAATGACCACCTCGACGGGACCTGGGCAGCCAGGATTGCCGTATGCTCACGCCGGATATGGGCACATCACAAGGCATACGCCTACATTCGTGTTTTACGGCATCCAGGTTATAATACCAGAGGGGGGACCTCATCAGTTATGCTATAGAATGCGGATCTAGTTGGATTAGTAGGTGGAGGGTTGGCCACACACCAGGGCTGACCGATGGAACACTGATGAGGCCTCTTTTGAGAGGCAGGTGGAGCAAGCCCTCGTAACGGAATGTAGTTTAGGTACAGATGTAGGGTTAGCACACATTTGTCCACTCTTTCAGTTCTGTACTGCTGTATTACAGTGATATGCTATGCATATCTTCCATATACATTGTTAAATCTTTGATTGATGAGTATTCGGCATAGTACAATATCATATGATACATGTGTTAATAGGATGCCTTCTGAGATGTTAACATATGTGTGTGTGGTTAACATTGCATCTGTGCTTTCTATGCTGTGGTTACATGTTCATTGTTTGCACAGAAAGTAACACATGGAAGTGTAAGGGGGGATATATAAAGCCTGGACGCCTCTATGTTATGTGTAAGTCTCACGGAGCCTACGGGTGATAGCGCTTACATGTCTATGGAGTAACCTTTGGATACCACATGTGACCTGTCGTGGACGAAATGTCTACGTTGACTGTTTCCTCTACCTATGTGTGTCTTAATTTGTGTGCCATAAGGTGCCAGCGGGTCTTTGATGTTGATTAGGTGTATTCCATGGTCAATTGACATTAATCCTATTAATTCACTGAAGGATGTTCTTCATTGGTGGGAACACCATAGTTTGACCATCGTATGGCTTTCCTAGCTGACGTTGATATTGTGCCATTGGTATGTGTTCCACAGGTCACCCATTTGTTCCGCGGTATGGGAGCGTGTGATCCCCATTTTGGTGTTGGCAGATTGAGTGCTGTGTACGCCGGTATTCGCACAGCGGTCTGGCTTTGTATGGGGAGTGTCTACTGTTGTCCCTATCTGTATTTCCTGAGTTATGCCTCACTGCAGCTGTGTGGTTACACCAGGTTCATGGTTATGGGTGCCATCTTGGTCCTACGCTTGTCCATCCCTAGCGATTGTCTACTGGACACTGGTATGGAGCAGTACACATTTCACACCTGCATTTAGCATTAGCTGGTGGATGCTTTGCACTATCAGTGGGGAGTAAGGCACGTGCTACTCCCACATCCCTCCCACGTGCGGACAACGTATTATCTGCCAAACAACACCAAGCCCCGTTTCTGCATACCCAGGATCCCATGGCTGCAACCCTCGACGGTACCCATTACACATCCGGCATGTGTGCGGGAATGGGATGTGGACGCACCTCTATGGACTCTACAATCTGGGAATATCTGTACATATGTCCTGCATTCTGTGGACAGTTGTCGTCAACCCTGAACACGCTGGGGGTGCATATGTCTGGCTGTACCGTAGTCACGGCTGTCAGTTCTTTCGGGTCTCTCGATCGTAGCTGGTTGACATTGCATACGGATGAATCTCTGGGGTCCTACTATGAACACCATTGTGCATATGTACAGTGTAGACCTTGTTGGACTGTGTCCATCTGGCTAGTGGGTTTGACTGCTGCTGTATGTTCCCCAATCATGGATGTCTGCTTGCTACCCATATTATATAGTGCTACGTTGACCAGGGTATTCTAAACTGAAACCGGATGGTGTAGATCCAATGATGCAGGCTAGGAGATGCTTTAAGTAATCCTCAAATGTCCCATTAGGATATGTCCACCACTGTATTGTCAAACTGACACAACCAAAACATGTAGATCCTATTAATTCATTGACGGATGTTCTTTATAAGCATGAACGCCATAGTTTGAGGATCCTATGACTTTCCTACTTGACGTTGTTGGTGTGCCATTAGTATGTGTTCCTTAGGTCGCCCATCTGTTCCGTGGTATGGAAGCGAGTGATCCCCATTCTCTTTCTGGCAGATTGAGTGCTGTGTACGTCGGTATTCGCACGGCGGTCTGACTTTGTATGTGGAGTCAATACTGTAGTCCCTATCTGTATTCCCTGTGTTTTGCCTTACTACAGCTGTGTGATTCCACCAGGTTTGCTGTTATGGGTGCCATCTTGGCCGTACGTTTGTCCATCCATGGGAACTGCCTAATGGACGCTGGTATAGGGCTGTACACATTTCACAGCTGCATTTAGCATTCTCCGGTGGATGATTTGCATTATTGGTGCGGAGTAACGCATATGCCATACCCACATCCCTCACACGGGGCGGGACAACGGATCATCTGCCAATCAACACCGACACCCATTTCTGCATACCCATGATCCCATGGCTGCAGCCCTCGACGGTACCCATTATACATTCTTCATGTGTGCGGGACTGAGATGTGGACGCACATCTATGGACACAGCCATATGGGTATTTCTGCCCATATGTTCTGCGTTTCATAGACACCTGTCATCAACCGTAAACACGCTGGTGGTGAATATGTCTAACAGTGCCATAGTCATGGCTGTTACGCCTTCAGCGTCGCCTCCTCCATCACGTTTATCTTGCTTAGGGCTAAATTTTTGGGTCCTACAATGGACACCAATGTGCATATGTAAAGTGTAGAACCTGTTGGACTGTGTCCATCTGGCCAGTGGGTTTGACTGCTGCTGTATGTTCCCCAATCGCGGGTGTGTGTTTGACTACACATATTATGTAGTGCTACGACATTCAGGTCTTTCAAACCTGACACCGAATGGTGTACATCCAAAGATGCAGGTTAGCAACTGCTTTACATAATCCTCTGAGGTCACAATACGAAATATCCGCCACTGTATTGTCAGAATAACACCACCATGACATGTGGATCCTATTAATTCATTGAAGGATGTTCTTTATATGTGGGTACGCCATAGCTTGACCATCCCATAACCTTCCTAGTTGACGTTGGTGGTGTGCCATTACTATGTGTTCCTCAGATCGCTCATTTGTTCCGCAGTATGTAGCTGAGTGAACCCCATTTTCTTGCTGGCAGATTGAGTGCTGTCTACGCCGGTATTCGCACGCCGGTCTGGCTTTGTATGGGGGGTGTGTACTGTGGTCCCTATCTGTATTTTCTGTGTTATGCCTTACTGCAGCTGTGGAATTACACCGGGTTTGCAGTTATGGGTGACCATCTTGGTCGTACGTTTGTCCGTTCATGGGAAATGCCTACTGGACACTGGTATAGGGCTGTACACATTTCACAGCTGCATTTAGCATTCTCCGGTGGATGATTTGCATTATTAGTGGGGAGTAACGCATGTGCTATACCCACATACCTCCCACGGGGCGGTACGATGGATTATGTGCCAATCAACACCGAGCCCCATATCTGCATACCCACGATCCCATGTCTGCAACCCTCGACGATACCCATTGCACATCCTTCATGTGTGCGGGAATGGGATGTGGATGCACGTCTATGGACTCGGCAACCTGGGGAGTCCTATTCATATGTCCTGCATTTCATGGACACTTGTCATCAACCTTGAACACGCTGATGGTGCACATATCTAGCTGTGCCGTAGTCACGGCTATCAGTTCTTCTGGGTCTCTAGATCGCTGCCTGTCCACATTGCATACGGATAAATTTTTGGGTCCTACAATGGACACCAATGTGCATATGTAAAGTGTAGAACTTATTGGACTGTGTCCATCTGGCCAGTGGGTCTGACTGCTGCTGTATGTCCAGCAATCACGGATGTCTGTTTGAGTACCCATATTATGTAGTGCTACGTAGACCGGGTTTTCTGCCACTGAACCCACATGTTGTAATTCCAATGATGCAGGCTAACAATTGCTTTAACTAATCCGCAGATATCCCATTGGGACATTCCCGCCTCTGTATTGTCACATTAACACGAACGAAACATGTAGATACTATTAATTCATTGAAGGATGTTCTTTATATGTGGGTACGCCATAGCTTAACCATCCTATAACCTTCCTAGTTGACGTTGGTGTGCCATTAGTATGTGTTCCGCAGGTCGCCCATTTGTTCCGCGGTATGGAAGCGAGTGATCCCGATTCACTTGCTGGCAGATTGAGTGCTGTGTACGCCGGTATTCGCACGGCGGTCTGACTTTGTATGTGGAGTCTCTACTGTAGTCCCTATCTGTATTCCCTGTGTTTTGACTTACTACAGCTGTGTGATTCCACCAGGTTTGCAGTTATGGGTGCCATCTTGGCCGTACGTTTGTCCATCCATGGGAACTGCGTAATGGACACTGATATAGGGCTGTACACATTTCACAGCTGCATTTAGCATTCTCCGGTGGATGATTTGCATTATTAGTGCCGAGTAACGCATATGCCATACCCACATCCCTCACACGGGGCGGGACAACGGATCATCTGCCAATCAACACCGACACCCATTTCTGCATACCCACGATCCCATGGCTGCAACCCTCGACAGTACCCGTTGCACATCCTCCATGTGTGCGGGAATGGGATGTGGATGCACTTATATGGACTGGACAATCTTGGGATTTCTGTGCATATCACCTGCATTTCATGGACAGTTGTCATCAACCTTGAACACGCTGGTGGTGCATATATGTAGCTGTGCTGTAGTCACGGCTGTCGCTTCATCTGGGTCTCCCAATCGCAGCAGGTTGACAGTGCGTACGGATAAATTTTTGGGTCCTACAATGGACACCAATGTGCATATGTAAAGTGTAGAACGTATTGGACTGTGTCCATCTGGTCAGTGGTTTTGACTGCTGCTGTATGTTCAGCAATCACGGATGTCTGTTTGAGTACCCATATTATGTAGTGCTACGTAAACCGGGCTTTCCGCCACTGAACCCAAATGGTGTAATTCCAATGATGCAGGCTAACAATTGCTTTAACTAATCCGCAGATATCCCATTGGGACATTCCCGCCTCTGTATTGTCAAATTAACACGAACAAAACATGTAGATCCTATTACTTCCTTGAAGGATGTTCTTTATATGTGTGTATGCCATAGCTTAAACATCCTATAACCTTACTAGTTGACGTTGTTGGTGTGCCATTAGTATGTGTTCTGCAGGTTGCCCAATTGTTCCGCGGTATGGAAGCGAGTGATCACCATTCTCTTGCTGGCAGATTGAGTGCTGTGTACGCCGGTATTCGCACGGCGGTCTGACTTTGTATGTGGAGTCTCTACTGTAGTCCCTATCTGTATTCCCTGTGTTTTGCCTTACTACAGCTGTGTGATTCCACCAGGTTTGCAGTTATGGGTGCCATCTTGGCCGTACGTTTGTCCATCCATGGGAACTGCCTAATGGACACTGGTATAGGGCTGTACACATTTCACAGCTGCATTTAGCATTTTCCGGTGGATGATTTGCATTATTAGTGCGGAGTAACGCATATGCCATACCCACATCCCTCACATGGGGCGGGACAACGGATCATCTGCCAATCAACTCCGACACCCATTTCTGCATACCCACGATCCCATGGCTGCAACCCTCGACAGTACCCATTGCAAATCCTGCATGTGTGCTGGAATGGGATGTGGACGCACATCTATGGACTCGACAATCTGGGGATTTCTCTGCATATGTCCTGCATTTCATGGACAGTTGTCATTAACCTTGAACACGCTGGTGGTGCATATATGTAGCTGTGCCGTAGTCACGGCTGTCACTTCATCTGGGTCTCCCAATCGCAGCCGGTTGACATTGCGTACGGATACATTTTTGGGTCCTACAATGGACACAAATGTGCATATGTAATCTGGCCAGTGGTTGTGACCGCTGCTGTATGTTCCCCAATCGCGGATGTGTGTTTGACTACACATATTATGTTGTGCTACGAAACCCATGTTCTACTACGATTAACCCAAATGGTATTAATGTAATGCTGCAGGTTGGCAACTGCTTTAAGTAATCCTCAGAAGGCCCAGTAGGACGTATACGCCACTGTATTGTCAATATAACACAGCCAGAACATGTCGACCCTATTGATTCATTGAAGGCTGTTCTTTATAAGGGAACGCCAGTGTTTAAACATCCTATGACCTTCCTAGTTGACGTTGTTGGTGTGCCATTGGTATGTGTTCCACTGGTCGCCCATTTGTTCCGCAGTATGGCAGCGAGTAATCCCCATGTTGTTGCTGGCAGATCGAGTGCTGGGTACGCCCGGTATTCGACGGCGGTCTGGATTTCAATGGGGAGTTTCTACTGGAGTTTGGATCTGCATTTCCTGTGTTATGCCTAACTGCAGCTGTGTAATTCCACCGGCTTGCAGGTATGGGTGCCATCCTGGCCGTAGGCCTGTCCATCCATGGGGATTGCCTACTGGACACTGTTATGGCCTATACACATTCCACACCTGCATTTAGCATTATCCAGTGGATGCTTTGCATTATTAGTGGGGAGTAGGTCATGTGCTACACCCACATCCCTCCCACGGGCGGACAACGGATTATCTGCCAAACAACACCGAGCCCCATTTCTGCATACCCAAGATCCCATGGCTGCAACCCTCGACAGTACCCATTACACATCCTTCATGTGTGCGGACTGGGATGTGGACGCATGTATGGACACGTCGATCTGGGGATTTCTGTTCATATGTCCTGCATTTCATAGACACCTGTCATCAACCTTAAACACGATGGTGGTGCATATGTCTAACTGTGCCGTAGTCACGGCTATCGCATCATCTGGTGGTCGGAAACGGCTGGATGGAGTTCTGTTAGAAGGTATGTTTGGGTCCTACAATGGACACAAATGTGCATATGTAAAGTTAGATGTTGCTGGACTGTGTCCAACTGGCCAGTGGTTTTGACTGCTGCTGTATGTTCCACAATCGCGGATGTCTGTTTGACTACCCATTCTACGTGGTGCTACGTAAACCAGGTGTTTTAGAACTGTGAATAAATGGTGTATATCCAAAGATGCAGGTTAGCAACTGCTTTAAATAAACCTCAGACGTCCCAATAGGACATATCCGTCACTGTACTTTCAACATAACACCACCGGAACATGTTGATCCCCTATGTATTCATTGAAGCATGTTTTCTTTATAGGTGGGAACGCCATAGTTTACATATCCTAGTTGACGTTGTTGGTGTGCCATTAGTATGTGTTCCACAGGTCGCCCATCTGTTCCGCTGTATGGTAGCGAGCGCTCCCCATTTTGTTGCTGGCAGATTGAGTGCTGTGTACGCCAGTGTTCGCACGGCGGTCCGACTTTGTATGGGGAATGTCAACTGTAGTCCCTATGTGTATTTCCTGTGTAATGCCTTACTGCGGCAGTGTAATTCCACCGTGTTTGCAGTTATGGGTGCCATCTTGGTCGTACGCTTCTCCATCCATGAGAATTGCCTACTGGACACTGGTATAGGGCTGTACACATTTCACACCTGCATTTAGCATTCTCCAGTGGATGCTTTGCATTATTAGTGGGGAGTAAGGCAGGTGCTACGCCCACATCCCTCCCACGGGGCGGGACATAGGATTACCTGCCAAACGACACCGAGCCCTGTTTCTACATACCCAGGATCCCTTGACTGCAACAGTCGACAGTACCCATTACACATCCTTCATGTGTGCGGGACTGTGATGTGGACGCACTTCTATGGACTCGGAACTCTGGGGATTTCTGTGCATATGTGCTGCATTTCATGGACAGCTATCATCAACATTGAACACGCTTGCGGTGCATATGTCTAGCTGTGATGTGGTCACGACTATCGATTCACGTGGGTGACGAAGGAGGCTGGCACGCATTCCGTACGGGAAAATTTTTGGGTCCTACAATGGACACCAATGTGCATATGTAAAGTGTAGAGCTTGTCGGACTGTGTCTGTGTGGCCAGTGGGTTTGACTGCTGCTGTGTGTTCACCAATTGCGGATGTCTGCTTGACTACCCATAGTGTGTAGTGCTACGGAAACCATGTTTTCCGAGACCGGAACCAAATGGTGTACATCCAATGTTGCAGGATAACAACCGCTTTAATTAATCCCCAGAGGTCCCGGTTGGGAAGTATCGCCACTTTATTGTCGGAACGACACCTCCAGACTAGGTAAATCACGGGCACTTTGGCCCGGTCTTACCGGCCATTTGCAAGTGTAATTAGCAGACACGTGTCAATACATGTATGATAATACATATTGTCATGCCGAAGTTAATCTATGTTATTTGGACAATGGCTTCTGCTATTGGCATCCGTTGCTGTGGGTGTTGCCGGTTACCATACACATGGCTTTCTCAAAGGCCGAATTCACAATTCTGAACACTACTGTGGTCTCCTTTAAGGACACTGAGCCAGTGGTCAACAGTACTGCAGCCACTGCATCACTTACATATGCCGTCTACCGGTACCTACAGGACTGCATGGATCAGGCATTCCCTTACCCAACTGTGGTTCATTGTACCAATGCCAAGCATCCAGTGTGGTGTACCCCAGCCATACACAAGCTGTACAATGAGAGGAGGTGGCTACTACAAGGCAGAGCAGACACCTTGTGAGGTATGACACCCTTGGTCATTATATGTGTAGAGCTACAGGCTGTCATGACATGGTCCGGGGCACGTTCCACAGATATATCTCCATGGACCTGGCTGACAATCATACAGCCTTCATTTGCTATGCTGGACACCTGGGAGGTCACTCCCACATATGCTCTGACTGGGTTCACGATGATGTGGAGTTTACTCAACATACACACATTGCCAACATACGGGCTGACAGGTTCGGTGAAGACATCTCCACACCCCCCCCCACATGAAGAGATGTCTGTACTGGCGGTTTGTGGTCCCCGAATGTTCTGTGACGCACGGGTGGAACATGCTCTCTCCAGGGTAGTGAACATAGCATCCATGGGACCAGCTGGTGACCCGACTGTGTACTCCACGATCTCATTGAGGAATTAGACCCACAGTTAGGACAGCTGTTTATTTGTAGCCTCACCTCGGGTAACGTACCCGGGTTGTGTCGCACGGCGACTGTAGTCCCACGTCACAGGGCCAATGCCTCCACTGACCCTGGTTATTACTGTCCCATTACCATGAGGAGACCTATCTGCAAAGACATGGGAAGGGATCATACTGCGGCTCGTAGATGAAGGCATAGGGGACCTGCATACTTTGCATCCAACCCGGTTTGGCTTGGTCAGGGGCGGTTCATGCGTTTAAAGCATGGTTGACGTTTTCAGGACAGTCACCGAGGCCATTGATGGGGGTCTTGCAGTCCATACAGCCTACCTTGACCTGGCAAAGGCCTTCAACACAATACCCCCCTCGGGTATCATTGATAAACCCATCGGCTTGGATGTGAACACGTATATCGCAGGATGGGTTGTAAACTGGCTATGTGACACGGCCCACGCGGTCATAGTTGCTGGCAGCATGTCGGACCTACTGCCTCTCGCAGGCGGTGTCCCACGGGGCTCTGCCCTAGATCCACTCCTCTTCTACATCTACATTTCCACAGTACAGGCACACACAGGGGTGTTATGGGCGACATTGTTTGTAGATGACTGCGAACCGGGTGCCATAGTGGGACGGACATCTGACACAGATATCCTTCAAAGGGGCCTCCCAGATATGCATATCTGCTGTCAGGGACATGGCCTACAGCTAAATGCAAGGTAATGCAAAATCATACCCGTCGAGGAGAACGAGGTCACCCCTGTCCGGCCTATGGGTGGCAGTCCACTGAGCGCAAGGGTAATTACCAGGGATCAGGGGACACAGGTTGTCGGTCACCATTCGTTCAACACACACGTTGCTATCGTGGTTCGGTGGGACTTCTACATTGCCCACCTGTTTGTGCAGGGATTCACATCTAGATCAGGGTAGGTCATTGTCTCCTTGTACTCATTACATGTTACACCTATGATTGAGTACATTGCCCCATTCGGAGGGTATCTGACCCGACACCTACATCAGCTGGGAAGGCCTCATAGGTTAATTGTCATACAGATGCAGGGTGTCAGGGATTTGTGTAATGCTGCCCCACTGTTAGGACCCCTGCTCCATTCGGTCACATACCTCTTGTTCGGTGTTGACCTGTGCCTGACATACGAGGCCATGTTGACCCATATGTCATGTCTATGCTTCACCTACTGTATCTACATCCCTCGGAACCACAAGGGCAGGTGACGTGAACCTTGACGCGGTCATTGATAGGATGTGTTGGAGTGACACATACGTCACCCACACACTCACTATGCTGTGGATCTACATCACAGTACATGTGAGGCAGAGATCCTAGCTAGCCTTGTTCGGGGGTATCTTGTCCGTTGGATGGGGGATTGCAGATATACCCCAGGGATTACATCATTATCACTGCTTGACAGAGGTACGGCAATATCATAGGCATTTTATCTGCGGACCGGAAGGTTGGCAAAGGAATCCTAACTATGGTGTAGGGTTATGGCTGACCTTGGGTGGATAGCCTACCCTGTACCTATGGACCTATGAACCTATGTTCATAGTTTGTCCCATTTACACTTGTCTATCCCCTATCCTCTTTCTCATGTGTATATTTCTGTGGCACGTGATTGTCCTCTGTATTACCTGCAGGTATGCTGTCTACAGTGCACATACATCACGGTTGATTACAGTGTATCTGTGTCCCTACCACTGTGATACTGAGGACTACCACACATCCTTCACATCATTACATGCATATGTCCATTCTATTATTCTTTGGCCTATGGGGGGGTGTTAAGGCAACGGTTACACGCGTCCCTGTTTGTGCATGCTTCATGGTGGTCTTTGACCAGCCTCCGTTGCGGTCGTGGGTTGGACGGTAGTATTGCTGTGTGTTTGGCATGTGTTTTCATTGCCGGTACATCTGTGGGAGGTGTGGTTGGCACATGTTCCTCTTTGCAGGGAGCCCCATCCTGGGGTTTTGTGTCATGCATCTACACTTGGCACGTGCCATATGTCCTGTGCTATTCCCACAGTCGTGTATGCCTTCATGCATTACTACTGCGTGTTACTGGCTGTTTGTATGTGGTACACATGGCGATTGTGGTGGTTGGCTTGGCCTATTCCCATGCTAGGACATACACATCTGTCAATTAAGTTGTTAAAATCAGACTGTAACACTCATTAGGCTTTTCAAAATGACAGTCAATAACACAGGAAGCTCAGTTTCACAACGTTTTAATAGTGTGCACCAGGAGGCAAATAACAATGCAGTACAAGTATAGAGTTTTGTGTGACTCTATACAGGTAGCAGCTTTATGTGTATTGTGTTTACAATCAGCTTTTGCCCACCTTAATGACGTGGTCAGTCACAGGGCATTTACATCACTATAGTCCACAATATTCTATTCATACGACGGTGCTAAGGTAATGCTTATTAAATGTTTTCCCATGAGAATAGCACAGCCTTGCAAGGCACCTAGTCAATTAGAATGTCCTTCTGTAAATGTTGCTCTGTCAAGGTTCCAAGCCTGTTTGGATACAATAGTCAGTTCATTTCCTACTAGGTTCCTTTGTCTCTCTGGTGAGCAGCTGTACTCTATCTTCGATAGAGCTCACAAGGCCATCCTCCTCAGTGGAAGGAAGAAAGATATACATGTACATACATTTATTATTCTCTAACCCAGCGGATAATTAATGCTGAATGACATACGCCTGCTGAACTGGTTACTGCCAGGGTCAGAGTTCAATCACACTGCAGCTACGCTTCAGGCAATTACATGCATGATAAGTTCTACTGCCATATTGTAAAATAGAATACAATGCATTATACACTATTTGCTTCTAAACTAGCACGTCATATATGTTTAGATATATATTTTTCTAACATTCTCCCTTCTTTTAATGCTTTTATTCTATCCAGACACATATACAACATTATTTCATTCCCTAGCCTCTTCCTCTCTGGAACTTTTAACTAGGCAAGTCATTTGTTTTACATTTCAGAAAGAATTTCATTTGGTATTAACAAATTCCACTCCAGGTCTTGATACATAGTCTCGGTTACAGATACGTCAACAGAGTCCCTAACTAATCCTTTCATACAAGGTATCCCGCAACAGACACATGCTCCCAATATGAGCAAAACAACACAAATGGCAATCAAGATATTCAGTATGAGTGAACCCCATCCACCAAATGGTTTCTGGAAATAGTTCGTCAGTGGGTTTGGGCCTTGTTCCGCCATGGCTGATACCTGCTGTATTACCTCTAGGTGGTCGTTGATATCGTGCTTATTATGTGGTATATACGCACAGCAGTCTTCTTTGATAAGCGCGCACGTACCACCTCTTGCCGCCAGGGTGCAGTCAAGAGCCATTACATTTTGTAGCACAACAGTTCTCATTGCATTCAGTTCATCAGTCACAAGTTCGAGAGTGGAAAAGTCGCATTGCTCATTACTTCGAGAGGTTTTGACAACTTCCTCAGTTCCCTGATTGATTTCACTGCTCCATAAGCTGGGATTATTCCAGCCCAGGATATAACACTGTCACTCAAGTCCATATGAGTCAATTTTCCTTTATCTCTTACAGAAGAATGATCTTTCCAAACAGCTTCTATTTCACCCACTGGATTAGTAGGTTTCTCGTCTGAGTTCCCAGTTCTTCGAGCTATATCTCTTACATTTCGTATCGTACCCAGAGGCAATTCTGCAGTATGTCATATGGCTGGAACCAGATAACCCAAAAAACAACTGCCGGACCAATTCTCAGGTAACCATTGATATGCTTTTTTCCCCACAAACAAAATAACAATATTCTACTTTACTACTGATGCGGGTTAACTCTGCATGTAACATTTTCCTGTCTATAACAGACAACTGTTTATACAATTCAGGATGTTTCTGCACATCTTTCCACGTTGTTCTCATTAAGCTTAAATACGAATCATGAATGGTGCTACAACTAGTACTGTGATGATCTTTGGCTGTTATATGACATTTGTAAGACACAGTTATGTTACAGTTACTCCCACCAACTTGGACTGTATCATGTTTATAAAAACAAACAATTCCTTGTTGTGTAACAGGTAAGTACAGTGCCACTTTGTCCTGTGATCTCACAGAACCTGTATCAAAAGGTAGATATTCACAAGTCTCAATTTATCCCCAAGGGGACAGCAGACATCAAAAGTCCTCCATATGCTGTAGGTATGGCAGTACAAACCCAGCAATTTGAAATGTTCATAGTCTCTACATGCACACGCTTCATGGCTAGGTATGTGTTGAGGTTTGGATGCCAATCTGTGGCCAGTTCATCACGTCTCATTATTTGTATCTGTGTAGTTATATGCAGGAAAGATCCCAGCAAAAGAAAAGTCACCACAAACATGGTTAATAGGTGTATGATCAGTAGGACAGTAAACCAATGTCTTTGGGGTTGCTTTGTATTGTTATACACTCTGCCCCTGGTCATTCTGTCTCTGTGGTATATCGGCTACGACATGTAAATCAGACTGGATATTCTTTACCAGTTTGCAAAGGGTCAGGTGAACCCAGGACGACCTCTCCGCAACCTTTACTGCAGTAGGCATTGCCAACAGTACCTGGTACAGACCTTCCCACATTGGACTCATCCGGTTACTTGTTTGGATAACAGTCAACCACACCCAGGATCCTGGAGTCAGCTCTGCGTCCGGCTTTGTTTGTTCTTTATCTGAAAAAGAGTTTAACTGCAAAACAGTGTTATTGGTTAACAATCCTCTCATGTAACTGGCTAATGAGCCATCGACCTCCAGCTCTGCAGGCATGTGAGCTTTACACTGTGGCACATAATATGCCATTCCAAATACTACTTCAAAGGGGGTCAAACCCTTTACATTTGGAACTGTTGTCATGCTCAGCAATGCTAGAGGTAGACAGCAAATCCAATTCGTCTGGGTGTCACTCATCAACCTCCTCAACTTATTTCTCGAAATCCCATTGTACCTCTCCACCAGTCATGCTGACTGTGGGTGGTACGTGCAATGATTATTCAAGGAAATCCCAAAGAATCCCCCAGGTTGCTGGATTGTCTGGTTCACAAAATGTGTTCTATTGTCACTGTAGCTTCTTTCCGGTATGCCAGATCTAGGGATACTTTATTTTACTGGGGCCTTTGCCGCTGTTGCTGCATCCGGATTCCTGGTTGGAAATGCTTCCACCCATTTTGAAAACATATCTATAATCACTAAACAGTATTTCTTCCCTTCACATTTATTCAGCTCTATAAACTCCATACAAATAGTATGGAACAGATATGGTGGTGTAGGGTAACTCCTCGCCGGTTGGAATACTCACTGTGCATGATGTTTACTGCAAATATGACACGCTGCTCAAAATGTTTGTATGTGGTTCCTAATTCCGTATGTTAGGAATATTCTGTTAACCAACTGTACCATCCCCCCTGTTGAGACATGGCTCTGCCCATGGCTCAACAAAGCCGCTATATCTAAATAAATTAGACGTTAATATTGGCTTTCTCACTTTGGAGATGTACAGTCCATCTTCAAGGATTGCTCCTCGTCTTACCCACGTCTGCTTTTCTGCTTTCATAGTTGATGTTTGCATTGTTTCTAACATTTCTAAATCTAGAATCTCTGAGGATTGTCATTCCTCATTCAAAAAGAAAGTTTCTGAGTGTGAGGCTGCTTGTTTTGCAGCTGCATCAGCTCGTGCATTACCTTTCGTAATCTTATCCTGTTGCTTTGTATGAGCTGCACATTTACAATTAGCTACTTTAGTAGGTAACTGAATGGGATCTAATAAATTCAAGATCAATTGCGCATGATTAATTGGTTTACCAGTGGATGTTATCATTCCCCTATTCTTCCACTGCTGCGCATAAACATGCACTGTAGAGACAGCATACTGACTATCGGTATATATGTCCACACATCTGTTTTTCGCTAGAGTACAAGCACGTGTTAAAGCTATCAATTCCGCTGCTTGAGCAGACAAGTTATGCTGCAGGGGTTGGGCTTCTACAATCTCAATATCAGTAACTACTGCATAACCTACTTGATTCTTTCCTGTAGGACCCTTTCTACATGATCTGTACACATAAACTGTCACTTCTGCATCATCTAAGGGTATATCAGTAATATCCTGTCTGGGTAAAGTTATTTGCTCCATTTCCTGTAGGCAACTGTGTGGTGTGCCATACACAGGTGTCGGATGTGACGTTGATGGGTTTAATGTTGTACAACATTCAATCACCATATGAGGTTGACTCAGGAGTATGGTCAAACAAGAAAGATGTCTAGCACGGGTCAGGAATGCTATTTTCTCTTGCAGCTAAATTATCGCAACTGCATGAGGCACTCTCACAGTGAGAGGGTGGAATAATACCATTGATGCCGAAGCCTGTACTGCCATGGCTGCTGCAACAACTGCCTGTACACAATGTGGCAATGACCGTGCCACTGGGTCCAACTGCGATGAGTAGTAAGCTATGCGGCGTTGCTTACTTCCATGCTGTTGCGTCAAGACTGACGTCATATATCCCTGCTTACAATTTACAGTCTGAAAACATCTGTTATGATAATTCGGGAGACCTAAAACAGATGTTGAAGCTATCAATCGTTTTAGTCTGCAGAAAGCTGTTTCTGCTACTGGAATCCAGTGTACTATATCTTGTGCTGCCATAGGTGTATTAAAGATTAAAGCAGACAATAGAGCCTATTCAAAAGCATAGTTTGGTAACCAGCTTTGACAAAAGTTAGTCGTCCCAGGAAGGACATCATTCCCTTCTTGGTGGTCGGCTTGGGTGCTTGTGAAATTGCTGCCTTCCTATCTTCATCTAATGTTCTACCCTCCTTGGATACCACATATCCCAGGTACTTGACCTGTATTCTCCGAAGTTGCAATTTATGCTTGTTTACTTTATGTCCCTGTTCTGCTAAATATTTCAATAATGCTATTGTATCTTCCCTACATTGCTGCTGGGTAGGGGCCGCAGGCAGGATGTCATCCACATAAAGTAGAACTTGACTGCCCCCGGGTGGAGTAAACCCCGGCAGGTTGCTAGCCATCTCCTGTGCGAATATCGTTGGACTTTCACAGTATCCCTGCGGTAGCTGAGTATGGCTGTATCTGTTACCCTGAATGTAAATGCAAACCAATACGGACTATCTGGATGTATAGGTATTGAAAAGGAAGCATAGCTTATATCTACCACGGTAAGATACTTCTGTTGCGGGTTCATATCATTCAATATAGTGTGTGGGTCTGGCACCATCGGTACCCTAGGTATTATTGCATGATTTACAGCTTGTAAATCCTGTACCATCCGCCATTCACCGTTTGCTTTTCTAACAGGAGATAGATGGGTATTGCATGGTGAATAGTGATTACTTTGTGGATGGGGAATTCCCTCTGTAACTTCCCGGATATCTTCCAGTGTCCACGGTCTATACACTAGGGGAGTTGGGTCCTGGCCTTCCTGTCCTGCCTGAGGGTTCGGTACTTCAATTAATTGACAGATTTCCTCACTCTGTTCTAGTGACTCTCTTCTTAGTTGAGTGTCCCTAGGTGTTTTACGTGTTCGGGATGTAGTTTCAATAGCTTCTCTTACAAATGGTTGTTGTGATACCTCTGTTGCCACAGGATAACGTGGGGGGGACTAGCCTGCCCTCCCGCTTCATATCCTGGATGTGGTATCGGAGGGGGTGGAGGGGGGGCCGTCGCTACTACTGTATTATTATCTTCTTTGTTTACGTATGATGCTTTCACATTTTTAGTCTTCTGTTCCCTTCGGTTCACTACCTCAATCCACCTATGTGCTTGAGGGATACCTAAATGTCGCTGTTTTTTAGCCTGAACATTCAACATCTGCGTCACATTTTAAGTGATTCCAATGTTTTACTAACGATATTTTGTCTAATATACCATCCATGTCATATTTATTACCCCATTTTGCAAAATATCTCACATTATCTGCTCTCTGCAATTGCATATACTTCGCATCATCCGTCAAAGGCGGATCTGACGATCTCTTAGTGCACTAATTTCCCATGTCTTCTAAACGACTGTTACGTAACCCTTCTCTCGTACCATGTGGTATCTCCTTCCCTGTATCCACTGTAGTGTCTACAATGACTATTTACTCTACTCTGTGTTCCCCTGATCTACGTCCAAATGTAAAACTACTTGAATTGGTCTTCGACCTGCTATCACAACTGTTAACAAAAACACAATGTAGCCTGGTCCCTGATCTACAACAGAGACAAAGAGGCAAACTCTCCTTACCTGAGCCTCCCGTTTATGACTGCACGTTTTCTTCTTGGGATCCAGTTTTCCGCTTTTCAGCCACAAATCAGACAGTGGACAGCCTCTTTACACACAACAATTCAGTTGGAGGTCTTTTCACTCAAGAAGAACCATTTAGGCAACTTCTCCTGTGCAGATTTCTTACCACCCATGCACTCTGACCTGTAGCTTACCAAGGGAATTCTGGCTAAGAAGGACCACAATGTCAAATAAGTTGTTAAAACCAGATTGTAGAAATCAGTAGGCTTTTCTAAATGACAGTCAATAACACAGGAAGCTCAGGTTCACAACGTTTTAGTAGTGTACACCGGGAGGCAAAAAACTATACAGTACAAATATAAGAGTTTTGTCTGACTCTATACAGGAAGCAATTTGTTTATATAGTGTTTACAATCAGCTTTTGCCCACCTTACTGACGTGGTCAGTCACAGGGCATTTCCATCACTATGGTCCGCAATATTCTATTCATACGAGGGTGCTGAGGTAATGCTTTTAAAATGTTTTCCCATGAGAATACCACAGCCTTGCAAGGCACCTGGTCAATTACAGTGTCCTTCTGTAATTGTTGCTCTTTCAAGGACCCTGGACTGTTCAGATACAATAGTCAGTTCATTTCTTAATACGTTCCTTTGTCTCTCTGGTAAGGAGTTGTACTCTATCTTCGATAGAGCTCACAAGGCCATCCTCCTCAGTGGAAGGGAGGAAGGTATACATGTACATACATTTATTTTTCTCTAACCCAGCAGATAGTTAATGCTGGAAGACATAAGCCTGCTGAACTGGTTACTGCCAGGGTCAGAGTTCAATCACACTGCAGCTAAGCTTCAGCCAATTACATGCAAGATCATTTCTACTGCCATATTGTACAGTAGAATACAATGCATTATATACTATTTTGCTTCTAAACTGGCACTTCATATGTTTTTCTATATATATTTTTCTAACAACATCCATCCGGCCATATGCATGTTATTCCATCCTTTGCCTTGGCCGTGGGTGTTTGGCCGTCCGGCAACGCTACTCTCCACATGTGATGTCCCACCTTCCCCTTCTGTGCCTGTGGCACCCTGTTAGGACGTCCTGTTTGGTAGGCACATGTTCCGCTATATGTGTTTGACATGTCTGCATAGCTAATCATGGGTACGGTGGTTGAACATCCCGACTTGTCCACATGTGTACAGTTATGTGCACCGTGGCGTGTGCAAGCCTATGGGGTTTGGACGGGTCCATACCACATGCGGGATGTACACATTCTGCCGACACATTCACATGCAGCCATTTGCATATCTGTACCTGAGGTGGGTTGGTAACATGTGGGGTACATATTTGCCCGCGTGGCACTGCCTAAGACAATACTTCTTACCACATTTCAGGTATGCCCATTGTGTGTAGGTGTGTAGATGCGCAAGGCTGCTAGCTGGGTTGGGTGCACGGTCGTACATGGGTGGAGGTTACATGCTATAATGGGGCTATTGTGTATTACATTTGCATGCATGGGTTCTGCTTCTGGATATTATGCTTAGACATACGCCGTCCTGTGTATGCGACAAACACGTTGCTGGGTGTGGTACATGTTGCTATGCACATGTTTGCCTGTGTTTAGGGTATCTTGGTTCCTTCTTGTTGTTATGTCGACACGGCTACCCAGCTGTGTACTCTCACTACTGCTGGTGACCATTACGGTTGCCACCTTTTCCAATGCCCAAAGTGGGACATCTTTTGTGGAAACATCGGATTTTGCAGGACAACACATACCCACAGCAAGTAGAGATGACAGAACTTCACTTTTTTGCCAAAATATACACTTATTCTCATAGCATTTGGGTTCCTTATTCTGTTTCTTATGCCATGTATGTGTTTCATATACAAAATATATGTGTTATGCTACTATTAAAGGTATATTGAGGGAATATTTTTGTCCGGAAATCTCAGGTCATTTGCCATTTTTAATATTTTTTATCAGGACACAACTGCCCAAAGAGGGACTGCCCCTCGCAAAGTGGGACAGGTGGTAACCTTAGTCGCTACTCCTATATCGGTGCGGCGTGCTGACATGCTGCGGTACACCTTCACTGGGTATGCCCACTGACAATGCATTGCGGGACGAACACGGTATTACGCGTATCCTTTGTTCCTTGGACGGGTACACTTAGGGCTTCGTGGGTTGTGTTTGCTTCTCCGTTTTGTTGGGACGGATACTATGTTGCATACTCTGCGTGCATTTCATTCTGCACGGGCCCTGGCTGGTGCCATTACTATTATGGGCGGCCTGTGGAAATCAGCACTTTAGGTTGCTCATCGCCTGCCGGCTTAGCCACGCCTCCGGACGCATCCTACTTGGGCTCGCTCACGTAACCTACGCATGTGTCTGTGGTTGCGGCGCACACTCATTACTATGCATATGGCGCTACTACGCCGACTATTCACTGCACCGCCGGCGCAGGCCTTACACCAGCCTTGCGCCGAGCTTCATGAATCCCGGGGCATATCTATTTCATAAACTCAATAAATAAGAAAATGTACATATTAAAATTGCATAACTGCTCAACTAGTGTGTGTTGATTTAAAAACATTCCATCTACCCTATCTCCTCTTTGTCAGCCTCTTTCTTTAGGGGTCTTGCTCTCAGTGCGGGTTGTATCAAAACATGTTCCTTAAAGCCAGTAAAATAATGTGCCCCTAGTCTAAAAATCCATTTCATCTCGGCATGATATGTCTTGTTAACTATATCCCCCATCCTAACATCTTGATTAAAAACTTTCAATACTAAAAACTTGAAATTGTGTCCGTCAGCGGATGTATTCAAGTGTTTAGCTGTTGCACTATAGCTCATCCCTTTACATGCACAATACAAATGGTCACATATCCTCTCCCTTAGATGCCTATTCATCTTACCAACATAAAAAGTGGGACAGGCTGTGCACTGTGCTAGATAAACAAAATTTTTAGTGTTACAGTCAGCTTCAGGAAAATGTGCAAATATTTTGTTGCAAGTGGGATGTGTGAATGTCCTAGACTCATCTATACAATTGCAAAATGAACAATTATTGTATTTGACAGTACATGAAGAAGTTGTTAACTCATTGCTCATGCTGTGAATATTCTGAGAAAAATATAGTCTTTGGCATAAAGATTTTTTATTTTTGTATCCAAATCCTGGCCTATCACCCACTACCCTGGCAATATCTGCATTGGTTCCTAAAATAGGCCAATGCCTATAGATGATCTCCCTGATATCTCTTTCATCACTCAAAAAAGCTAGGCTAAAAAAAGGGGGTGTATTATCAACACTGTCAGTTGTGGATCTTTCCATTCTATGTTGTAAAAATATGGTTTGCCTCTATTGTGCCTCCACATTCTGAGCTTGTTTTGTGTATGATGTATCTCCTCCTCATGGTAGCCTCTGGGTCTGAAGTCAGCATCTATCTGATTCAACCATCTTTCAAAGTTGCAGTCATTACTGTGTAGGCGACTAACCCTAAGGTTCTGACCTTCCAAAATGTTATGAATCACGTGACCCGGATGCATGCTGTTGTGGTGCATGTATGTGGGACGATAGCATTCCCTTCTAAATAGTCTAGTCTCAATATCATTAGTTGCATCCTTCAATAGCAGAACATCCAAGAATTCAGTCTTCACATTCAACTGTTTGAATGTGAATTTCAAAAAATTTGTGCTTGTGTTCAACATACAAACAAACTGGTATAGTTCTGTCAACTCCCCTCTCCAAAACATGAAAAGGTCGACCACAAAACATCTGTAGAAGGGCACATAAGCTTGATAGATTTCAGGCACATACATCACATCCTCCTCCCATGTGGACATAACCAAATTTGTGTAGCTATTGGCACACGAGGTGCCCATAGCTATGCCTGAGGTCTGTAGGTAATAAATCTCACTGAATGTGAATGCATTATTCTCTAACACCATTTTCATCAATAAACATAGAAAATCAATGTGCCTAGAGTCATATGTCTAAATACACGGGAATGGGTTCGGTGGTCCACCCACTCCCTGCGACGATCGGTCTGAAGGGAGGGTGTAATGCATCCTTGTGCACTTTGGACAAACCATTCAGAATGGGTATTTTTGGGTACTCAAACAAAAAATAATTAAAAAGCTACATCGTTATAAGTGAATTCTCTAAACAATCCCTAAGTGAGCTGATGACATACTCACTAATTTTCAGAATTTCATCTTTATCTATCACCCTATAGGTATTAATATCTGAAAGCAACTGGTTCATACTGTCCACATAGAAACATCTGTCCATCACAAGTATATGTACAGCCCTGCTCAAATTGTTATCTGAGACCTATTAACTCATTCTCTCCAGTGGCGCTCTGTAAATTTGTACTCTAACTTTCAACAGATGCATCCTGAGCTATTTGACAAATCAAATTATCAAGTAAAAAAGTGGTCCAGGCAACAGGAAATGGCCCAAGTACACCAATGATAGTACTTATTGTACAAAATACATTTAACGTAGAATTTTTTAGAAATAGTGGACAATGTTGTTTTGGCAGCATTTTAAATGTGAGGGGTATGTATTACTTTAAGATTCGTTTGCACCCTTTTATGCATTAGGGTATTTATATGAAAGGTTATGATGTCTTTTATTTCACTTGAAAAAGCCCTGCATTGTGTCAGGGTGAAAGCGCTTGTGTATTGATAATGTTACAATAAATTATTTATTCAGCCATTTCCTGTTGCCTGGAACGCTTTTTTACTTGAGTTTTTGGTTTTGCGGTCTTCTGCCAGTTTTGCTTTACAAATCAAATTATATTTTCACATTTCAAACACATGCTCATATCTTTGAAACCATAATGGTTATGTCAGAAGTGTAAATGGCAACCTATTCGGCATAAACTAGCCTTTACAGTGGCTGTATTGTCTTGATTTCTTCCTCTGCGACCATCCATACTTCCTCCCCTCAACAAATGAAGAATTCTAAGGGAAATCTATCTGGTCCTGCAGCTTTCCTCTCCATCATCGTGTATATGGCTTCCTTATCTCATCCATAATTACCTCTGCATTCAGTTTGCCTGTCTTTGTTCATCCTCCAGTATATATCCTTCTACATTATTTCCCTAGATACATTCTGAGATGTCTGTCCCTTCCTGTTGTTTGTAAATCTCTCTGTAGTATTCCTTGAATCTTTGCCTTATTAGCTTATTCGTTTCTAAATATTATCTATCTCTTCTCCTTATCCTCTCTACCTCTGCTTGCCTGCTTCATCTTGTATTTCTTGGTTGGCTGTTTCCCTTGTGTCTTCCCCACTACCTGCCTACGGTCCTTCTAGTAGCATTGTTGACTGTATTGCTCTGTAATATTTTCACTTTATAATTCCATTCCTATTGCTTTTTTATCTGTAGTGCTTCCCTTCTACTTTAATTTCTTCCAATTTCCTTCTTTACCACCTATCTCTCTTTCTCTTTCTCTAGCTCTTCAACCACACTTCTTTCTTTCCTTTACTTCTTTGCTTCGGAACCATCAGTTTTCCCCTGAAAGTGAACTTGATCCCATTCCATGATTGCTCTTAGAGTTTGCCCCTGTCCATCATATTATCCTGTTTTTATGCCTTTACTAATATTTTCAGTGTTTCCTAGTCCTCTGTTTTATTCTGTTTATAACTAGCCCCCCTCCACCCCTGTAGTTCAGATATTTACTGCTTCTGCTGCTTAGCTGTCTATGATACTTTTATTGCAACTTTTGAGCATCCTCCATATTGTATAGCTTAATCAAATCCCCATCCTGATGTAATTTCAGAATTGCAGGGTATTTTAACCATTCTATTCATTCTTAGTCCATTTAATACATCCAGCACAGCTTTTCTTCTCTTATAGAGTATTTCTGAGCTACCCTTAAGCAGCTTTATGAACACCCTGCATATGGGATAACAGTAAGTCCTTTTGCTTGCCTTATTGTTTCATTTTGCAGCAAAGAAATGGAAACATGTTACTTCATTCTGGGGTCTGCTATATGTTACACTTGCCACCATCCCACTTTTTTTCTCCTCTCTGTTAGTGTCTCTTGATTTTCTGGTATCACAGACCACTTCTGTAATAGCTGCATTATAAGCACCCCAGTTCACTGTCATCCACTTTCTTTTTCATTTCAATTATCCTGACATTACTCCTTCTTGAGTGATTTTCAAGATCATCCACATTTTCTCCTTGCATTATTACTATGTGTATTAGTTCTTGTGTTCTTCATGTCTTCTCTTACAGATCAGCCTTGACTGATGCTTTATCTTATAACAAGATCTTGTACCATTCTTTGTAGCCTTGAAAATTCTGCCACCAGGTACCAAAAGAAACTAGTAAGGCAATCCAAGGTACCACAGGACCAAGAATCAGCTGGAATTCTTTTAAAATCCAATTTTAATTTAAGCACAAAAGAACATAAACGCACACATTGAAACCAGCGATTTCGTTTGAATCACTTCATCAGATGTGGTTCAGAGAACAATTAATGCCTTTTATAATCCTCTAGGAGGTTAATTATCCAATAAAAACCATCCAATTTAAAACATCATTAATCCTCATGAATATTCATGTTAAAACCTTGCATGCAGAAAAAACACTACTATCCATAAAACTTTGTATAAAATGTTCATAAATATTAAAAAACATGATATACATTTTACAGACTTAAAAAATACATCACATGAATTTATAAAACCATAAAATGCTTAAATATCTTGGATAACAACTTAAATAAAACCATTTGTATTAAAATAAAAGTAAAATGTTTTTAGCACACTCTAGTGGTTAAAGTTAAAATTGCACTAAAATATGAAATACAAGGAAAAGCATCAAATGCACATGAGCAGCTAGTACCTTGTTATATAATCCTATAATTTAGCTGCCCTTAGTTTCAACAGGGGAACTAGAGAGATATTCTCATTTAAACCTGGAGGGGATGTAGCTTGAAGTGTTATTTGCCACATGAGCTCTTTATATTCTATTTTCTCTTCCCATTGTCCCCCTCTAACATATTTTTGACCCTTTCCAACACAAAGAAGGAATAATTAGCATTGACACATATTAAAGAATGTTTAAAAAGGGTATTTGTTTCCTTCCTGTTTTGCATATCATATAGATGTTTGTATAGCCTCCTTTTTAGCTTACGTTCAGTTTTGCCCACGTAAAAAAAATGACATACCTCACACAGAGCTAAGTAAATAAGGCCGTTTGAGTCACAGTTAAAATATCCTTTACTAGTTAAAACCACATTTCTACTGTTTAAAACGGCTTCTTCCTTATTCATTATAAACCTGCATTGTGAACATCACCCACATTTGTAGGTACCAACTTTCTTCCTTTCATTTGCCTCTTTTTTGTCATTTTCTAAGGCATTTTTCACACTTTGTGAGTTTTTATACACAAATGTCAGCTCTGTTTTGGTTATTTGTTCCAAATCAGTGAGATTTTTGAATGTCTTCTACTCGTCACTGATAATTCTCCTTACTAATCTACTGCTAGCATTGTATTCTAGCACCATTGCTTTACTAAATTGGTTCAGCTATGAGGAGTCAGTACTATGGTTCTCAAGTAAGGGTTGACCAAGGATAGGTTTATATTTGTCATTTCTGCATTCCTGTACTTGTTTTATAATTTCTTCGAGGAACTCTTGGATAGCCCCTTGCTGAAAACAATCCCTTGAGAAAATTGCACTCATTCACAAAGTCCTTGGTGTCAGAGGTCATACGACTTGCCCTTACATACTGCGCTTTTACTATATTTCTCTTGTAATGAGAAGAGTTAGCACAGTTATAGTGCAAATATGAGTTAGTAAAGGTGTTTTTTCTATGCACCTTTGAATTGAACCTGTTTCTTTCTTTGTATATTTCTATATCTAAGTATTGTAGTTTTTTGTCAGAAAAGTTGAAGGTGAATTTGAGAAATGGGGTGGTGGTATGTATAAAATCAACAAATTCCTGAATTCTATTCTTATTATCCACCCAAAAAATGCAGATGTCATCCAGGAACCTTTTGTAGAGGCTCCAACAATCTTTATACATGGAGTCCAGAACATATTTTTCTTCCCATTTAGCTAAAATTAAATTAGCGTAGGTGGGTGCGCATGTAGCTCCCATCGCCACCCTTCTAACCTGTTGTTACAATTCTCCTTTGAAATAAATGAAATTATATTTTAAAACTAATTCCATCAGGTTAAGGCACACCAACCTATCTGCCTGTGACATTTCTGTTAACTCAAATACAATTTCTTCTAACATCTGCATTTCTTCAGAGTAGGGAATGCATGTGAAGAGGTCAATGGCGTCAATTGTAATGAATGTTAAATATTTGTTGAACAAACCGTTATGTATATTCCTAAGTAGATCCCAGGAATCTTTTAAAATATTTTTCTTTTTTAACCAAATATTTTTCAACTTAGACTCTACCAATTTGGCTAAAGGTAGCATTTTGGACCCCTCAGCTAAGACATTCGGTCTCAGTGGAGGGTCAGTTTCATTTTTATGAGTTTTGGGTATCCCATAGATTATGGGGATCTTAGGTTTCTCAACTTTAAGATAGTTGTAGGTACTGACATCTAGTAACCCTTCAATTAAAAAGTCAGAAAGAACTCCATCTATTCTACTGTAAGAAATATTTACTTGATTTCTTGATACACTTTCATACTTGTCTGTGTCCATTTTGTTCATCTTTCCTTCATATATTACAGTTTCCATTAGTACCGCTCCCCCACCTTTGTCAGGTTTCATCACCCTTAATTTATTATTCAATCTGAGCTCATCCAGTATAACTTTTTCATTTGTACTTATGTTGTTTTTATATTTAACTTTTGGCATGGCTTTTCTGATATCATTTTCTAAAATCCATTCAGAATTATGGATCTGGGGATGTAAAGATGGATTGATGGTACTTTTTCTCCTAATGGGCCTGTTAATGTTGTTCATTTGGTCAAACATTAAGCCCAAATTAAGTTTTCTGGTGAATAATTTCACATCAATTAATGTTTTAGTTAAATCACCTTTTCTCTGGGGAATACATTTCTTACCTTTTGACAACAGACTGAAGTGTTCATCTTTTAGTTCAGTTTGACTAAAATTGTAACTGCAGTAACCATCCTTTGCAAACATACATATTATTTTCATCCTGCTTAATAGGGTCATTATGTTTATCTAAGTCAGGGTGGGGTGTGTTAACCAGTTCTAATACCTCCCCTTCCCCCTTCTTCCACCTCTCTGAAAATGTTGTTGTTGGTAATAACTAGCATTCTGTTTTCTGATTCTTTCAGATCTCCTTAGAGGTTCACCTTCATTAAACCCATCTAGTTCATTACCTTGCTCACCTATCTGTACTCCGTCTTGCCCATTCTCATCCATACCATTATTCTCATTCATTCATAATCCCTAACCATAGTCAGTTCAGTCATTTGTTCTGGGTTTAGGATAACTAGTGTTGTGCTGATATTCATAAAGGTCCCTTTCTAATTTTTTGGTTTTCCTCTTTATTAAATCTTCACATTTAGAGTCAACCTCATTCCTTATGACAAAATATTTTTCTTTTTCATCAGGAATCGTGAAAATTAAATCATTTTTAATTTCTTCAGTCAAAGCATCAATGTCCTTATTTCTGCCTATCATTGTCTTTAACCATGGCTTTTACAATTTCTAACCCACATCTGTTAAATATTTCCAAAAGTTCTTTGTGATATTCACTGTCAGATAATACATTGTTTGGGTATTTACAAACCCTGAGACCCTTAGGCACAATCTCTTCCATAATACATTGTCTCAGATATGCATTTTCTATATCAAGTGTCCTTTACTTTAAAAAAGTTTGGACATTTTAGTTAATTTTACTCTATAAGAGTCATTAGTTTGCAAAGTAGTACCTGTTTTGTTGACATTATTGTCCTTAAATTTAGCTGAAAAGCTCACTTGTAACCAGTCTTTTAAGTCCACATTCCCAGTGTTTAAAGCTGAAGCATAAGTCCTTTGGATCATTCCTGCCACTGGTAGAACCCTAGAATATTTGGTTAAAAAAGAAAAATATTTTAAAAGATTCCTGGGATCTACTTAGGAATATACATAACGGTTTGTTCAGCAAATATTTAACATTCATTACAATTGACACCATTGACCTCTTCACATGCATTTCTCACTCTGAAGGAATGCAGATATTATAAGAAATTGTATTTGAGTTAACAGAAATGTCACAGGCAGATAGGTCGGTGTGCCTTAACCTGATGGAATTAGTTTTAAAATACAATTTCATTTATTTCAAAGGAGAATTGTACCAACAGGTTAGAGGGGTGGCAATGGGAGCTGCATGTGCACCCACCTACGCTAATTTAATTTTAGCTAAATGGGAAGAAAAATATGTTCTGGACTCCATGTATAAAGATTGTTGGAGCCTCTACAAAAGGTTCCTGGATGACATCTGCATTTTTTGGGTGGATAATAAGAATAGAATTCAGGAATTTGTTGATTTTATACATACCACCACCCCATTTCTCAAATTCACCTTCAACTTTTCTGACAAAAAACTACAATACTTAGATAAAGAAATATACAAAGAAAGAAACAGGTTCAATTCAAAGGTGCATAGAAAAAACACCTTTACTAACTCATATTTGCACTATAACTGTGCTAATTCTTCTCATTACAAGAGAAATATAGTAAAAGCGCAATATGTAAGGGCAAGTCGTATGACCTCTGACACCAAGGACTTTGTGAATGAGTGCAATTTTCTCAAGGGATTGTTTTCAGCAAGGGGCTATCCAAAAGAGTTCCTCGAAGAAATTATAAAACAAGTACAGGAATGTAGAAATGACAAATATAAACCTATCCTTGGTCAACCCTTACTTGAGAACCATAGTACTGACTCCTCACAGCTGAACCAATTTAGTAAAGCAATGGTGCTAGAATACAATGCTAGCAGTAGATTAGTAAGGAGAATTATCAGTGATGAGTGGGAGACATTCAAAAATCTCACTGATTTGGAACAAATAACCAAAACAGAGCTGAAATTTGTGTATAAAAACTCACAAAGTGTGAAAAATGCCTTAGAAAATGACAAAAAAGAGGCAAATGAAAGGAAGAAAGTTGGTACCTACAAATGTGGGTGATGTTCACAATGCAGGTTTATAAGGAATAAGGAAGAAGTCATAAATAGTAGAAATGTGGTTTTAAGTAGTAAAGGATATTTTAACTGTGACTCAAATGGCCTTATTTATTTAGCTCTGTGTGAGGTATGTCATTCTTTTTACGTGGGCAAAACTGAACGTAAGCTAAAAAGGAGGATATACGAACATCTCTATGATATGCAAAACAGGAAGGAAACAAATGCCCTTTTTAAACATTCTTTAATATGTGTCAATGCTAATTATTCCTTCTTTGTGTTGGAAAGGGTCAAAAAAGATGTTAGAGGGGGACAATGGGAAGAGAGAATATAAAGAGCTCATGTGGCAAATAACACTTCAAGCTACATCCCCTCCAGGTTTAAATGAGAATCTCTCTCTTGTACCCCTGTTGAAACTAAGGGCAGCTAAATTATAGGATTATATAACAAGGTACTAGCTGCTCATGTGCATTTGATGCTTTTCCTTTTCTTTCATATTTTAATGCAATTTTAACTTTAACCACTAGAGGGTGCAAAAAACATTTTACTTTTATTTTAATACAAATGGTTTTATTGAAGTTACTTAAGTTATCCAAGATAGTTAAGCATCTTATGGTTTTATAAATTCATGTGGTGTATTTTTTAAGTTTGTAAAATGCATATCATGTTTTTTAATATTTATGAAAATTTTATGCAAAGTTTTATGGTTAGTAGTGTTTTTTCTGCATGCAAGGTTTTAACATGAATATTCTTTTTTTTTTTTTCAAAACAGGTTTATTGTTTTAACATATAAGAGAAATATCATAACAATTTTATACAAGTAATTAAAAATAGGTATTATTATAATATTCAACAAAACAACTAAAGTATTTACAAAGACATCCACTACAATCAGATCAATTAATTAAACTATAATACCATGCTATTGAAATTAAAATTTTTTTAACAAATTTTGTAAATTATCCCATACAATAAAATAAGATGTTTTTCTATTTGTTCTAGTCCTAATTGTGTTTATTTCCATATGGCACACTATATTCATAACATTTTAAATTCATTGAATGAAGGAGGTGTATCTGAAATCCAATTTCTAGTTATTATTTTCCTAGCCACTGCTAGAATAGACCATAACAAGGGAAGCTTAACCTTTTAACACTTTGAGGTACAGGTGTGTTGAATAATATAAGAGATTTGGAAATAATGAAATTATCTGTAAAAAGAGCCTGCAAAAATTCATTAATTGACTTCCAGTATTCTTTCAATTTTATACAGTCATAAAACATATGAGCCCAGTCAGCATTAATTTCTACATTACATCTCTTACATAGATTATCTTTATTATTTATTTTATTCATCATCAAAGGTGTATAAAAAGATCTATGTAAAAATTTCCATGTATAAAGTCTCCAGACAATGGAAGACGTAGTTCTATAAGCAGATTCCAATATATATTGTTTATCTTGTTGATTTGGTGGGTCCCCATTAATAGAAGTGAAATAATTCCAGTATGAATCTGCACTGTAAAAAGTTTCTTGTCTGATAACTTTATGTATGTATGAAAGTTTACCTATATCAGAAACTTTATGTTGTAAATTTAATATCAAGTAATCAATCAGTGTTGGAATAGATTCTTTAACAGTTATAGACATTAAATCTAGTTTATTAATGAGATGTTGTCTAAAGGTCTGAACCTCTAACCAGCAAGTTTCTCTTAGATCAAATTCTTGTTTTAAGAAATCTAGATTTTTAACTTTATTATCAGATATCAACTGATACCAGTACTTTAGATCATTATCTATGGCTAAATGAGTTCCTTCAGATGTAGATGACAAAAGCATACCCTGAGTATACATTATAGGAAATACAATAAAATTCCATTCCCTATACTTAGGGTGCATGAATATAAAGTTACGATAACTAATAATAATATTTAATGGGTAACAAACCATATGTTTAGGTGTAATAGGTGAAGTACAAAATTCCTTTAGTAACCATAACATGGAGTTATTTACAATCATATTTTTATGTGTTAAGGAGATTTTCATGAAGTGTATACTAATTAGCTCCCAATAATCTTTCCATTTTGTGACATATGACTGATCTATTAATAAAGTAATAACTTTTACAATAGAAGAGATAGTATATAAATTAAAGTCTGGAAAAGAAATACCCCCTTGAGACCAGCTATTAGTATGTTTCTTTAATGCAATCCTAGGTCTATTAGGTGTCCATAAGAAATTTAACATTAGTGTGTTCAGTTTCTTGATAATTATTTTTGTAGGTGGAAGTATTATTGATTGTATTAAGTATAAAATCTTGGGGAATATTGTCATTTTAATAATTGTAAGTCTCTCCTCCATAGTAAAAAAACATATTATTCCAGGTATTAAAAAGATTTTGTATATTAAGAAAACAGGTATTATAATTATTATATATAATAGATTTAATATCTTTAGAAAGTATTATACCTAAATAAGTTATCTGACCTGAATTGGGTACATATTTAGTAAAATCACTAATGAGAATATTTTTTCGTGTATATATAGGTAGTATTTTAGTTTTTTCTTCACTGAATATTAAACCAGAAATACTTTTAAAATTCATCATGTTATCAAATAGAGACTGTATAGAAGAATTAGATCCTGCTGATGTAATTAGAACATCATCTGCAAAAGTTGAATTTTGGATGTTGTATTTTCATCTATTTCAAAACCCTCTATGTCAGTACTGTTTCTGATCAAATTAGCCCAAGGCTCCATTACTAAAGTGAATAATAGTGGAGAAAGTGGACATCCTTGTTTTGTACCTTTAAGAATGGGTATTTTTGTGAAACATATGTTCCTACCTTAATATAAGCCAACGTTCCTTTGTATAAATGTTCAATTAGATTTACAAATGCATCCGAGAAGTTTGTGCACTTCATTAAGGTAAACAGATAGTCCCAACTTACTGAATCAAATGCTGAACTTATATCAAGACTAATAAGTGTTAAATCTTTCTTTTTCCTATTTGCAAAATCTATTAATGTTAAAGTTCTTCTTATATTATCAAAAGTATTTCTATTTGCAATGAAGCCTGTCTGATCTATATCTATAATGCCGGGAATGATTGTCTTCAATCTATCAGCAAAGATGTTCATAAACATTTTATAATCAACATTAAGTAATGAGATGGGCCGATATGAAGGACATCTAGTTGGATCTTTATTAGGTTTTAAAATTGGCAAAATAAATGTATATTGCCAAGATGGGGGTGTTATTAACTCAGTTTGGGCCAAAATAAAAACCTTATGTATTAATGAATATGTATTTTTAGAAAGGATTTTATATATCTCTGGTATAATACCATAATTACCCGGTGCTTTGTTTGATTTAAGCTTATTTATTTGTGTAATAACTTCTGTATATGAAATACCCTTGTCCAATAGTTTAATCTGTTGTTTATTAAGCGTTTTATTCATATTTGTGGTTATAAACTCCTTTATTTTATCTTTAGGTTCCATGTTAATATTATTATGGTTAATTTTGTGAAAGTGATTTCTAAATTCATCTAGTATTTCTGGTATACTAGAAACATTCTTCTTTTCCTTAGAGAAAAGATTTCTTTGATATGGTTTTGTTTATTCAACCTTTTGTTTTATTTTTAAGTCTATGTAAGTATTTGGGTCTTATTGAATAAGACAAAAACTTGTATTTCTCTAAAGTTATTTTAACTTTATGAGTTAAAATTTCTTTGTATTTCTCATTTAGTTTGTTTATTTCTTCAATAACTTTCTTGTCCATAATATTTTCTTTATTATTATGTTTATAAGAGTCTAATTTACTTTGAATATCTAACAATTCCTTATCCCAAGATTTCCTTTTATTATTATACCATCTGACACTTTGTCCATATAGATATGATTTTAAGGCATCCCAAACATAAACAATGGAGACTTCAGGAGTGTTATTTATGTCTAAAAAATGTTTTACTTCTGAAAGTATATATTCTTTATAGTCTTTTAGTTGAGTTAAGTATGCTAGTATCCTTTTGATCTGAACATTATGAGTATTTTTTTATCATGAATTCAAAAACAATTGAATTATGATCAGATATAGGACATTAAATGATTTTGGAATTAATTAAATCTGTTACCATCTGGTTAGAAATAAAGACCCTATCTATTTTTGAATAAGTTTTGTATCTGTTAGAAAAAAGGTGTATGGTAATGATTTTGAATCTATCTGATTATTAATATCATTCAAATGATAAGAATTAGCAAAATCATTTAAATGTTTTGCATTAGATGTAATTCTTCTCTTTCCTATAGTGGTAGTATCACTTTCATGTAGTATACAATTAAAGTCACCAGCTAAAATAATATCTCCTATAGAGAATGATATGATCTTATCAAGATGATGTTTCACTGTATTAATACCAATTCCAGGTATCCAATATACATTAATTAAAGTGTAAGTCTTCCCATTAATTTGTATTGTAACCATACAAAACATTCCTTTGTCATCCTGATAAGACTTAATGGTTTAAGGAATGGGCATACTTTTATTCCATAAAATAGCCACTCCTCTTATTTCTGAGTGTGCTCTGAACTAACCAATACTGTATATTTGTTTGTGGCTAGTTTATCAATATCTTTTTTTCAAGAGATGGGTTTCTTGTAGGAAGACTAAGTTGGCCTTATGTAAATTAATGTATCTTATTAGGCTTGCCCTTTTACATGGATTATTCAATCCATTAATGTTTAAAGAAATTCCTTTTAAAGATGTCATTTGGCATTTTTAAAACTTAAGAATCTTATGATCAAAATAACAAATAACAAGATAAGTAATGTTACATCTCCTCCTTTAGGTGTACCTTTAAATATAGCTGTATTTATTGAATCTCTTATGGGATTTCGTATAGGATTCAATTTTGTTTGTAGTGACAATGAATGTACAAAATATATTGTGGATGTCAAAACTATATACAAATAACAATGAAGAAGTGAAAATAATGTAAGGATTAAACCTTGCATCCAGCCTGGAGTTGTAAACTCCAACTTAGAGTAGTATTTACCACTCAAGTTAACCCCTACCGTAAGCAGCAGTACGTCAGCTACCACCTTATCAATTTAATACTAGTTATATTTAACTGAAGTTAACAGTTTTCAATTCAATTATCTAGCAAGACAAGACTACACATTTGGTAAAACAGCATCATATAAACTAAAATAAACCTTTTTTTTTTTTTTTTTTTTAAACTGTTCATACTACTATATACATCCATGTAATATAAAACACTTGTATTCAAATAGCATTCAAATAATCTTGATGTTAGAAATCAAGAGGAGAGAAAATAAGTTCTAACATTCATTTAAATCAAAAACTTTGGCTAATATGATTCAGACATTACATATATTAGGATGCATCTATTTTCTGTCATGTAAATACAGTTAACAGCTTCCAAAAAAAACCTTGAATTGCTTGTATATGAGCATTTACTCAAACTCATTATTGCCAATAGAATAAAATATTGTATTCATAGAAATTGTTATAAATCATACTTCATAGTTAAGCAGATTCTCAGAAACATTTATATATATATATATATATATATATATATATATATCTACATATCTACATACACACACATACACACACACACACACACACATATATATATATACATACATACATACACACATACACACACATATACACATATACATATATATATATATATATATATATATATATATATATATATATATATATATATATATATATATATACATGTATACACACACACACATACACACACACACACATACACACATACACACACACACACACACACACACACACACACACACACACACACACACACACACACACACACACACACACATACATACAAACTAACACTCACACATACACACATATACATACACACACACACACACACACATACATATATATATATATATATATATATATATATATATGATCTCACTGAGTTGTATCTTTACTGAGCACCATCTTACATTGCTGTCCCTTCAATAAATCTGTCTGCTTTATACAAAATAATGCACAGCAAACACATTTTAGTAACCAGATTTTACAAACATGCTATACTACTGCTTTAAAATATATCACATGACAATTTCTTCCAGTATAGCGTTATAAAATTATTTATGCTTGTCAATCAGATGAATTAAATGAGTTATAGTAATGTATATGTTTGGGACATAGGTTTTTAACACATATTAATAATTTGCTATTCCTGTATCTGTGATGTGTCAGTGTGATATCTAGGTCAAAGGTAAGACCAGCTGCTTTCAGCTTCTCTGTGAGAATTCTGAGAATTGAAGCTTTTGAAGTAGCTCATGGACACTGTGCATGAGACAGCCCACATCCCAGATTGTCTCTCTTAACATTTTGGCGGGAAACTTATTAAAAACTAGTGACAAACATTCATTTAGCAGTGTAAATGCATTTAAACATGACAAAACCTTCACAATGCATTCTACAGGTTATTACAGACTCTATGTAAGTGAAATCAAGCCCAAAATTATTAATAAGTAACAAAACTCAACATTTTTGTCCCAACTCAACTCCTATGCGAATCTTATTATTTACTGTGTCTATATGATCAAAATTATTTCTATATATTAATAAAGAAAAGAAAAAGAGAGTAGAAAGTAAAAGGGTGTAAGGCAAAAAAAAAATGTAAGAGAAAGCTATAAGAAGTATATACAATTGAATATTACTTACTGTTTATATTAATAGAGTTAAAAATAAAACATTATTTACTATTATTTAGTTCTAATTATTATTAGTTAAAGCATGACAGATTATTTACAAACAAGCATAAGCAGTGTGATCAAGAAAGTATAATTAGGTAGTGTCATTCCTGTATCTGTGATGTGTCAGTGTGATATCTAGGTCAAAGGTGAGACTAGCTGCTTTCAGCTTCTCTGTGAGAATTCTGAGAATTGAAGCTTTTGAAGTAGCTCATGGACACTGTGCATGAGACAGCCCACATCCCAGATTGTCTCTCTTAACATTTTGGCGGGAAACCTATTAAAAACTAGTGACAAACATTCATTTAGCAGTGTAAATGCATCTAAACATGACAAAACATTCACAATGCATTCTACAGGTTATTACAGACTCTATGTAAGTGAAATCAAGCCCAAAATTATTAATAAGTAACAAAACTCAACATTTTTGTCCCAACTCAACTCCTATGCAAATCTTATTATTTACTGTGTCTATATGATCAAAAGCATTTCTATATATTAATAAAGAAAAGAAAAGAGAGTAAAAAGTAAAAGGGTGTAAGGCAGAAATAAAAAAAATGTAAGAGAAAGCTATAAGAAGTATATACCATAGAATGTTACTTGCTGTTTATATTAATAGAGTTAAAAATAAAACATATTATTTACTATTATTTAGTTGTAATTATTATTAGTTAAAGCATGACAGATTATTTACAAACAAGCATAAGCAGTGTAATCAAGAAAGTATAATTAGGAATAGCATTTGAAGAACATATAAACTTTTAAAGGAAAAAAAATGTATCAAATTACTGACCTTATTTTTCCTCTTCAGAAAGAGAAACAAGTTAAATCACAGCTTGCCATTAAATCTCCAGATATTTTGACTAGTTATGAAACAAAACATTTCTTTGCACACAGAGAATAACTTTGATTAAATCTTTTTCAAAATATTTGTTGCTTCTTGGAAAAGCAGGAACTATATTTAAAAAGATTAATAATAAAATAAAATGATGAGAGTGAAAAAAAAACATAGTACAAATCATTTGTTTTTTAGTCTCTTCTTCTTCCCTGAAGTCTTCCATGAAGTTTCAGTTGCCAGTCTCTTTAACGAAGGACTAGCCCATTCCATTTCTTCTATTTTTTCCAAAATCTTATTTTTTGATAAACAGTAAAGCAGAGTCTAAGTCATCGAAAATTTTAGGACCATCAGGAAGGAAGATTTTAAGCTTGGCAGGAAACAGAAGGTATGTTTTAAACTGTGCTTTTTAAGCTCCCTTATTAGTGGCAGAAAAACTTTTCTTTTAGCTAATACCATGGAAGAATAGTCATTGTCAAAATGCACAGTTGTTTCATTAATCTTAACAGGAGCTTTAGCCCAAGCAGATTTAAGAACCATCTCTTTATCAAAAGATGATAGAAATCTAACTATAACTGATCTAGGATAGTTTTTGTTAGAGTTAGTATTAGCTATAGATCTATGTGCTCTTCGATACCAAAAGAGAATGCTTCTGGTAAATCTAAAGTTTTAGGGAGCCATGTTGTTAAAAAAGAAGTAATATTGTTACCTTCAATATTTTCTGTCAGTCCAAAAATCCTAATGTTATTGCGCCTAGATCTATTTTCCAGGTCATCCAGCTTTGTTTGTAAATGTGTATTTTGTTTCAGCAGAAACTCAATGTTGATTTCCTCTTCTTGTATTCTATTTTCCATGTCATTCACAGCTTCTTCTATGCCTGTCATCTGGATCTTCTGTTGTTGCAGGTCCATATGTAACAAGTCTATTTGTTTTGTAGTTTTTTCTATGAAAGTGTCTATTTTAGTATCCATTTTATCCATCTTAGCAGTAAGTTGCTGGACTATAATTATCAGAGACTGAATTTCTTTCTTGATGCTGGAGTCTTGAGAATTTGTCTTACTGGAACTCATTTCAGACTGATAAACTGACAGGAAAATTTCCAAAGTAATTTCTGACAGGAATATTATTAAGATTTCCTTTCTTTTTTAGATATAGTTCAAGAACTATATAAAACAAACATATTTAGAAAGAAAATTACTTCAAAAATTATTTTTTTAAGTAATTAATTCCTGTCAATGTAATGAAATTGGTGGAGCTGAAGAAATCTGCTGCTATCCTGTGTTCATCCTTGGCCACGCCCCGTTCTCCCACATTCCTCTTAACATGAATATTCTGAGGATTAATTATGTTTTAAATTGGATGGTTTTTAATGGATAATTAACCTCCTAGGGGATTATAAAAGGCATTAATTGTTCTCTGACCCACATCTGATGAAGTGATTCAAACGAAAATGCTGGTTTTAATGTGTGCGTTTATGTGCTTTTGTGCTTAAATTAAAGTTGGATTTTAAAAGAATTCCGGCTGATTCTTGGTCCTGTGGTACCTTGGATTGTCATTCATTGTAGCTTTTCTACTTCTGTTTGTTAATATTCTAATGTTTGCTTCAGGGAGCCCGCATCCTCGCCTATTGTGATTATCATTACAAACTAAATGCACAAGTGCTCCATTTTATTTTCAGCTTTAAAAACAGTGATATGTTTTCTGCTCAATCATCTTTGTTTTTCTCTGTTAACACTATTTTTCTCCAAATTTCTAAAGGCCCTATCTGGAGCTTTCACCATTTGGGAGGGGAGTCTGACCCTGGAACCAGATGGCAGATGGTGGTGCAGTTCTCTCTGACATACCAGGGTAGTTATATGTTATAATTGTATTACTTTAGTATACGAGTTATCTGCCAATTCAGACATAAAAATATTGTATACAGGCTATAGAATAAACTGATAAGTTCAAAATGGCAACTCCTGAGGTAAAAATGTTTCATATGTTTGAAAAGCTTTCCCAGCTTGACATGGATGTCTCAGCTTTTCAATATGAAAACAGAAAGCAAATGAAAGAGAACCTCAACATGTAGAAAATTAGAAACTCTGGAGGAGAAAATGGATACCACTATTTAACCAATGCACGTAGAGAGGTGAAAGTGATTTCTTAGATAAAAAGTTAGAATTATCCAGATGAAATAATGCAGACATTACTGACATAACAGAAACAACTTCTGCAGATAAATTCAAATCTTTTGTTCTTTTTGTGATGAAAAAGATTTTAAAACTGCCACAAGAACTGTCTGACTGAATTCATAAGATTCACAGAATAAATCATAGGCTCTAAGATGCAGGAAGACCAGGGCATGTACTCATGGCACTTGTTTCCTGCCAGACAAAGGAATGGTTAGTTATATAGAGCAGAAAGCTTAGAGGAATACAATGGAAATTACAAGATTAAGTTTGTGGTGGATTTCTGTCCAGCCCTTTTTCAGTAGAGAAAAGGCTGCCCCCACTTAAGACATTTGCTTTACCAGACAGGGTTACTACTATGCTTTTGTATCCAGCAGTCTGAATGAGGATGCTTGCTGGTAGTTCAGGGACAGAACCATGGTATGGGCTTTCTTAAAAGGGAAAACACAGTGAAAAATACTTCTCATTAAGTCTGGAGCATGCACTGAGGATTAAGGATGTAGAGTATGAGGCCATTAAAATGTAGAAAAGGTCAGAATCTGATAGAGGCAGTCTAAAGTTTCCACCACAACAACATGGAGGGCAAAACAAAGGGGACATAAATTATGAGAAAGGGAAGGGCAGCCAGCTGGTTAATGTTGACAAACAAAAAGCTTTCTATGCTGAAGTAACTGAGGCAAGATCAAAAGATAGACTAGGGAAGCCATCTAAAAAAGACAGACATTTTCTATGGGATCTGCATATGATAAGGATAGGCTTAAACAGAAAGTACAGAAAAAATAGATGAAAATCATTGGTCATAAGAACAGCTCACAAAATTAGGCCATGACAGATTTCCACTTTAGCCAATAGAAGGCACAGAAAATCGGTGATCCATTGTGAGATTCATTAAAGAGGGATGCATTTGTAAATGAACAGTGAAAGTCATGCTACTAAAGATATTTTCTCTCTCTCTCTCTCTCTGGTGGATACAGACTAGAGCTAAATTATGACACTGCATTTTTGATGGAGAGAATGATATACTAATTCTGATTGTTTTAATTTTGTTTGTCTTAATTCCCACTAATTTTTATAGGGCTAACATGCCCATTATGCTAAAAGGACCTGTAAAATCCCCCTTATATTGTTAACAAATATTACAAATTGTTTTAGTATCCTTTTGAATCTGTTTTGCAAAACAGTTCATACACATTTCAGGTGAATATCTAGGAGTTCATATTCCAGGTAATGGGGTAGCTGTACTATACCTCTTTGGGTAGCTGTACTATACCTCTTCATGCCTCAAAGAGGATTGTTTAAGAAGCTTACTCACAAGGTAAGAAGATGATATGGTGATGTCTTTTCAGCACTGTTACACCTGAAGTGTCTATATCTGTTTTCTTATAATAATTTTTTATAGTAAATATTTTGCACAAATAATGCAAAAACTGGATATGTATGGGAAAACCCATGAATCAAATCAGAAAGAGCGTATGTGTCTTTTTTTTCCTTCCTCTAAGGAAAGAGTAATAGTGTGAATTTACTAATTAGCCAGTGATGAATGGAGTTGGTAGTCCTTTGTAAAAGGTCAGTGGTGAGAGGGGGTATGAGTGTAGAATGCTGTCATTGTTGTGATATACACCAGTGATGGCAAGCTAAACTAGGTTTAAGCAAACCTTTGTAAATCCACTAAAGGGAGTTTTTACTCATATCTTAGCATCAAAACCCTGGACACACTTGATCTGGAGTTGAGAGTGACATAAGGTTTAGGTCTGCTGGATAGGATTTTTCTAGCACATCAAAGTATATCTTTGTCATAGAGGGGTGTCTGTGGCAGTGCTAGCCACCCAGTGGTATAAACCTTGACTCCAGATGATTGTCACTGCTGAAGCAATACCCCAACCCCATATGCAAAATGAGAAATGAGTTGAGGATAGAAGGATGGATCAAGGGATGTTCTGTCCCTTTTAAGAGGAAAGATATTTTTTAAAACTGCTCAGGGAAGGAGGGAAAATTGTTGTTTTACAAGAAACTAAATTAAAAGTCAGAGAAGCTTGGAAGTTGAAAGTTAAAACTTCCTGCTGTTATATGCAGATCACAAGCAAGGCGAGTGTAAGAGAGGGGTAACCCTGTTACTGCATTAATCCCTTTATGCAAATTCAGAATTTATAATCACCAATAATGTTGACAGGTAGCTTATATAAAAAGATACCATTCAGGGTCTCAAGATTATACTGAATAATATGTGTGATCCAAATAAAGAATTCATTCATGTGTTCTTTCAGAATGGGATAGTCCACATTACCTGAAACTGACAGGGTGACTTTAATGTGGCCCTGGATGATAATCTTTATAGGTTTTTGGCAAGAAAGAAAGACATAGTAAAACACAGAATCAAAGTTCGGCATTGAATGAAGACAATGAATGGGTAGATATTTGGAGAAGGTTCTATAACAAACAGTAACAATTTCCCTTCTCTAGAAATGCTTGGTCCAAGGACAATCCACCATGGATCTAAAATATTGAAATTATTGACAGATACATTTCTAACCTCACTTTGAATCTCAATCTTAATCTAACTGACTATACTGGGTCAAAGACATTTGGCATTGGGGCATTATAAAGGGAGATCAGAGAATGCAAAATGTAAACTGCTGGGGATTATAGAACAAACAATAGAAGAGCTTGGTGGGATGCCTATAAATCTTTAAAGCTGCCATCTGAATGCAGTTCATGACACAAAAGAGAAAGAATAGGACATATATGAGAAATCTAATTAGAGAGAAAGAGGAAAATCTAACAAGATTGTAAATGTCCATTAACTTAGGACAACCAAGTGAAGATAGGATTCTTGTTGAAATTAGTAAAATCAATTGTATATTAGAGGAGCTTACTACTTCACAAGGAGAAGCTAAGATTTTGGTAAAAGCAGTTATTGGTGGCTATCTGGGGAGGAAAATACTGAAGTAATAATGTATTTATTCGTAAGATAATGGATTATACAGTAGTGAAAGTGATGGGGGAAAGAGTCCGTTATAAACACTTTCAAACTGTATTATGAAATACTTTTTTTACAAAAGAGGGAACTGATATACAGATCCACTTGTTCAACAGACACATGAACTATAAAAATGATTAGCTTGAAACAGCAAGCTAATCTAGGTAAAGAAATTACTGACCTCGAATTGTTTTCTACAATAAATAAACTAAAAAAAAGTAAAATCCCAGGTCTCAATACATTATCTAATGAGTTTTACAGAGGTAGTATTGTGTAAGGCTAGAAAAATCTTACTAAACGTACATAACAGTATTGCAGAAATAGGGGAACCCCCATTCCATACATTTTGGCCAAGATTAATACCTCCACACTAGATGGGATACTAAGATACCTCAATAACCAAAGACAGTGAGGTTTCATATGAGGATGGCAATCTTCAATAATTGGTGGAATCTCAAAAGCATTTTAGGATAAAATACAGGCATGCATATTGTTTTTTGATATTTCTATAGCCCTGACTCAGCCAGCTTGCTTTTTTTGTTTTTAGTTATTAAAACAGCAAGAATAAGATCCTGGAATTTTAGCAAAGGTGATGGCTTTTTTATTATTACCCTAAATTTGAAGTACTGGTTAACAGTGGAATGTCATAGCAAGGAAATATAAAAAAGTGATCCAGGCAGGGATGCCTATTAACTCCTGGATTCTTCATATTAGTAATAAAGGAACTGGTGTCAAAAGTGAGTCAAAAGCTATGGGAGGAGTTTATGTTGGCAGCATACCTCTCAGCTGTACTGAATTCATTGGTATATGCTAGTCTTGAGGGCAAAATAATGGGGTGCCATGAATTCCCAAGTGGCCCCTTCAATTCCCAAATTTCCCAGGTTTTTTTTTTTTTGCAAAGTTATTGCTGATGTCATCACTTGCAGGGCATGCGTGATGGCATCAGCTCTGTGAGGCAGCCTGCTAGCCTGTTGGAATTCAGCTGAGGGACGAGGGGGTTATGTCTGCACTCTGTTTACCTTTTTTCTGTTACATATGCTCATGAATGGAAGTTACAGTGTGGAATTGCATGGGCTGGATAATTTAAACTAGTTGTAGCAGCAGTCAGCATCACACAGAGCCAGACCAGTGGAGGACTACTCTCTGTCGTTGTTTTTTTTTTTTTTTGTATTTGTAGTAGTAGTATCCATTACGTTACTACTAATGTGCAGTAGCAGTTGAGCTGCAGAGTCAGACCGGTCCGCCCAGCATCTAAGTCTTTTTGTACAGTCTCCCACTGAAAATGAGAACATTTATCTGGACTTCCTCTGGCTCCTCTAGGTATACGAACTTGGTATAGTGAAAATACGTGAAAGTCTGATTTCTTCTTTAAAAGGTCAATGTAAGGTTGTTATCAAATGGATTACCATTTTGGTTACTAGAAGAGATAGCTGCTGTGGTTGGAGAACCTTTTATGATGTTTATGTTGTTTAACTTTTTGCTGACTGAGAAGTTGTGCTGCAACTATGAAGAGCTGAAGTAATAACCCTGTGTGTAACACACGATCCAAAAACTATAAACGTGCAAATATTATACTGGTGACATACAGTACATACTCAGGTCAGGTTCTGTTGCCTTGTGGTTGTTTACTTACTGGATCCAGTCTGGGATCCTTGAGTCACTGCCTCTTATTTTTTATGGCTTCCTATGAATACTATATAAGTTTCTTGGCCCGCAGTTCTTCCTCCTGCTTTTCCTCTGCCCATGCCAATCAACTCTCCTTATTTTTTCATATTTTTCATATTTTTCCCTGTACTATATAATGTTTCTTGATTTTCTGATAACTCACTGAGCATTATAGCTAGAAATAAATGCTAGATATTAGAGTTTCATTCATTATGTTTGTTGTTCAAAAATGCATGTTAATGAAAAACCTGCTGTTCAATTAACTTTTTACCTGATTTGAAGCCTTTCTCCCCCACATCATTTTGCCTTGTTCAAATCAAAATTCTTAGGCATGGAAGTAGAGAGGCTCGCTTCACTTATTTGCAGGCTCTACAGGGACTCACACCGCTTGTTCTGTTATTGTCTACTATGTTCTTTCCTGTGCAGCTAACAGTCTTAAGTCTTTTTGCACACTCCCACTGAGAATAAAAAAAATTACCTGGGCTTCCTCAACTTGATTCATCATAGCTAGGCTAGCTCAATGCTGTCCAGATTAAATATGCAATGCCTGTTTTATTTCCAATTCAGCAAACCTACTACCTGGAATCAGATATATTGTTTGAAGTGCTTTGAAGCTTATTATCTGTTAACCAGTCTATGGTTATTTGTTATGTACTAAGTGTGTACATATTTTCATAAATAAATGTTCTTTATATATGTGTTTGTCCTTGACTATTTTAAGCCTTGCCTTTAATACCTGAACCACACATTTATTTTAGCTGTATGGGAGTTTATTACATGAAGTTAGAACACGGATGAGTAGGACATACTGAGGGAATAATATTGCCCTTTAGCATTGTGAACAAATTCTAAATACAACCAAATTATCAAGCTGTTTGTTAATAGTTTGGACAAATTGATCATCTGAACTGTTGTAAGTTATTGCAGCTAGATATGAGCAGTGATCACCATTCTGAATTTTACACCACATATTCATATGATGAAGGAGTGTAATTCCACTCAATGTAGGAAAACATCAGTATGGACTAATATCCTGGCTTTATGGTCTTTAAATGAAGTTTCATTCAAGCTCCTTTCCCCAATGTTGTGCCTTATAAAAAATAGATGCAGTTCTTTATTTTTTTCTAGGAAATGTCATGATAAGATATTTACTACCTAGTTGAAAAAGTTATAAAAAGAGAAGCCGGTCATCCTGACATCTGCAAGGTAAGATTGAGGCAGTGTTGTGCCATCAGGTTATGCTACAGTTTATTTATTTGTTTATTTTATTTTCAGTTTGATTACCAGGGAAGTCCACTGGGCCAGAACGTGTCCATTTTTAGTGGAGGCCTGGGGAGAAAAGCTCCATAAGCAATACAATACAATAAAGGTTATATAATGTTAAAGGTAAAATACATGTAGAAAAATTCATACAGTCAGGAAATGCAAATGCAAAAAATGTACATCATAAAACACAATTAAAGATAATAGAGAACACAGTTTACAGGCATTTCCATTCAGTGCAGCAAGTTTCAACTGTCTGTAATATAAAGATACGAGGTTTCTTGATATTTACAATATTTACATACTTGGAGTCAAGAGAGAGAAATTGCTTAATCCGGGAATGTCAGCTTAAGTTTGTTTTAGGAGAATAGAAAATAATAGTTTGAGGGCAGCGTGGAGCAAGGAATATAGAGGGCTCAATGGGGAAATTGAATTTACATAGGGTGAAAGCAGGAACATTTCCATTTGGAAGACAGGTATGAGAAAAGTTGGGTCTTAAAGGATTCTGAGTTTGGTATAGTCCTAAGTGAATGAGGGAGAGAGTTCCATTTCTTGCCTAGAGAGAAAGAGAGAAGGAGCTGGCCAGTAGGACATTTAGGTTTGTGGCTAGAGATTACATTCTGGTGTTCAGATTTCAGAGATCTATTTGGGATGTATGGGGGAAGGATGTTTGAAAAGGCTGGGCATTTATCTGGGTAGAATATTAATTTGTGAGCGGTGGTTAGTTGGAGATAGTCTAAGTGGTTAGAGAGCTCTAGCCAGTTCAGAGATTGTAGGGTAAGGCAGTGGTGAGTAGAGGTTTTGGATTTAGTTGCAAATTTAGAGATCTTATTATAGCAAATTTCAAGTTTTGAGGTGTTGGAAGAAGACAGGTTAGTTAAAAGAGGGGCTCCATATAGTAAAGATGGTAGAAGGTAGGTAGTTGCCAAGGTATGCCTAGAGGAGTTGGAGAGAAAGTGGTTATTCCTATAGAGCATACCTAGCTTTTGGTGGGTTTTCTTTATGTTTTGTTGTATGTGGATATCGAATTTAAGGTGTTTGTCTATGGTAATGCCAAGGGGTTTTGCAGAAGGGACCACTTCTATAGCAGTGTTGGTTTGATTTAGGACTTTGAAAGCATTTTTGTCAAAAGAGAAAGCCCTGGAAGGAGGGAAAAGAAGTATTTTAGATTTATTAGAGTTGAGAGAAGGATGGTTTTGGTGCATCCAGTTCTCAGTAGTGGAAAAAGCTATTTGGGTTTTAGTCAGTAGTTCAGGAAGGTTAGAGGTGGCACAGACTAAGGTAGAGTCATCAGCATATTGGATAACTGTTGTGTCAAGGATGACAGTGTGAAGGTTATTAATGAATATGCTGAAAAGCATGGGTCTGAGGATGGACCCCTGGGGAACGCCGTTGGGTGTTGGCAAGAAGGAGGAGGTAGAGTTCTTCCATCGGACAGCTTGAGATCTGTCTGATAGGTAACTGGAGAACCAGGATAGAGTATTAGGGGAGAGATAAAGGTTGGCAACATGAAAGAGAAGGTGTTTATGGGAGATGGTGTAAAAAGCTTTAGAAAGATCTAGCAGTACTGTGGATACTAGTAGTCCAGAATCTCAGGCTCGATTGACTGTTTCCAAGAAGGATAGTAAGGCAGTTATGGTGCTGTGGCCAGGGCGGAAGCCATGTTGGGTGGGTGTTAGGAGGTGGTTTTGAGTTAAGAAAGGCATAAGTTGGTGGTGGCCACATTTTTCTAGAATTTTAGATATTGGCGAGAGTAGGGCAATGGGGCGGAAATTGGAAATATTGGTGTTTTTGCCTCCTTTGTGAAGAGGTAGAATGTAGGCTGAATGCCAAAGTTTGGGTACATATGACTCTTTTAAGGATCTGTTAATCAGGATGCTGATTGGGAGAGCAATACCTTCAGCTGCACATTTGAGGAAGGAGGAGGGTATGTTGTCAGGGGCATTAGAGCATGGCTTTAATTTGGATAAGAGCCTTTTTATAAAAATGGTTGAAACAGGTTTGAGCTGGAAATTGAGAGGACAGTTATTAGGGTTGTTGGGAGTTGAGGAAAGAGAGTTGGGTGGATTATTGTTTGGGAAAGTTTTGGTTAGCTTAGCTATAGATTCTGTAAAGAATGTGTTGAAGTGAGAGCTCAGTTCCATGTCAGTTATACTAGGGTCAGGGCAGGGATTATTCCTGGACCCTGGATGGAGTAGGGAATTAACTGATTTCCAGAATTGTTTTGGGTCCTTATTATTGTTGGACTGAAGCTTATTGTCATAGTTTTTTTTGTCCAATGTGATTAGTTTTTTTTTTACTTGGTTGCAGAGTTGAGTGTATTGGAGCAAGGTAGAAGACATTTTATTTTTCTGGTAAAGCTTCCAGGATTTGTCCCTGTGATGCATGATTTGTTTTGTTTCTTTGGACATCCAAGGAGCAGAATTAGCTTTGACTTGTTTGTTTCTTAGAGGGGCTAGGGAGTTAAGAGTATTTAGGAAGGCAGATTTAAAATGTTCTACAGCATTGTCAAGGGGAAGAGTATTTAGGATTTGGCAGTTAATATGTTTAAAAATGTTTGAGAAAATTGTGGGGTTGAAGTTGGTAAGATTACAAGTCATTTCAAGGACTTGACATTTTGTTTATCAGGAAGGGAGTATAATAAGTTACTTATATAAAAGAAGGGAATTAAGATGTATATGGACAAATTTGTAGAATCAAGCAGTGCTTTCATTACTGGTAGTGTACCAGCAGTGGGTGGATGAACATCTGACTCACACCGGCCTCAGAAACATAACTGTCCCCATAGGGAATACAAACTATTTTTTGCTGAAACATAGCTGACGGACATTGTTCAGACAACAGAATATAAAAACTGAGTAACCATTGCTTCCATTGCAAACAAAACTAGTATTCAGAGTTAAAGAAGTGCTTTAATGTTAAAAAAGGGTAGCAGGATGGAATATGAGGCAACATTTCACAGTATGTACCCAATATGCTATAGCTGAATTCAGACTGCATATTATATCAACCTTTTTCCTCATTTAACTAGACTAAACCCATGGTCGTCATTATGATAAACAATGGATTATCAGGGAGAAGGAAATTGTCTTTGATGGGGGGCTAATCTGAGTCTGACTACTATTTCACCATAAGAATACAGTTTAGTCTGAGGGACATAATAACAGTGTAACTGAAACTGCATTTTTGCAGGATAATAATGTTACTTGTAGAAAGTCTTAGGTTTCAGACACTTGAGTTTGGGAAATCTGAACTCCAGTGACTGACCCAGGTACATTGTTGTGCATGATGACCATCTGTAGTTAGTAGAAATTAATTGAAACTAGACAGCAAATACAATCTAGCTTTTACTGATGACAATACACTGCTTCAGGACAGGAAAACTAAGGGAAAAGAAAAGGTGTACAAAGATCACAGAAAGCCCAAGTAGCAGAGGAGGATACAGAAATTGTCTTGTGTAGTCCTGTAGCCCGAGAGTCATGAAGTGTGATTACTGTAAGTGTAAAGCATGGTTCCTTAACAGTAACAGCTTGGTGGAACATGGCAGGGTAGACTGAAATATGAAATAAAGGGGTCAGAATAGAAGCAGTTAAAATAAAATTGTATTTTAGTTTTGCACAAGTTCAAAGTTTGATACAAGTTCAGTATTAATATAAATAAACACTATTGTTTTTTCTGTTTATTTAGTGTTAAATATGTTGTCTGTTCTTCAATTTGTGTTTAAAAGTTGGTATGCCACAATTCCATTGGAGTGGGATGGGTTTTGTAATTGTGTGCGCAAATTTTATGTTAATCAGCGTGCAGATTTTTGGCCAGTTGTACCTATTTTTCATGGGCCTTTATCCACATTTTTTTATGATTCCATGTTGACAGGTATGGTTGAGAGGATCTAGGGCTTGGTTTTATATAGCTGCATTTGACTAGCCAAAAAAACTGATGTGTATTCCCTACTCACTATAACTATGCCTTTCTCAGTCTAAATTTAATAACATCTCCATATTTTAGTAGGTAGTAATGGCCTAACATCAAAATAAGCTCTCACTTGAAAGATGCCTTTCTAATAATCTATGGTCTTCTACCTCTTCAGCCAACACTTGCTACTATTTATTTCCCTGTCTCATGTTTTTCCATAACATTCTCATCTTTCTAATATTAATCAACTCTGTCTCCATTTCCTTAATTTTTTTCCTGCTCATTACTCCTCCTAATTTCATTCTATTTCTCTATTTTTAGCAGCAGAATATTTTATTTCTCACCTCCATATATTATTAGAAATACAATTAATATTTGGAATAACCCTGCATTATTTTACTTGACGTTGTCTATCCACTTCTGTATTGCATCTTTCTACTTGTAGTACATATTGTAGTCTTGATTGAAATTTATCTTAATAATATTTCTATAAATGTATTTCAATCTATTTGCAATTTTTATCTGCAGTGAAGAATTTCTCCCCTCATATATAATTAGTTAGGTTTTCTCCCCAACTCATTGTAAAATATTTAGTATGTTGTGGGTCTTTTCTTCCCTTGTATATAATTATTCATCAATGACTATTTAAATATGTTTGAATATGTTGCAGAGCTTTTCTCCTTGGGCCTCCACTGAAAGTGGGCCATTGTCTCATTTGGACTTTCACTGTTATCAAAGAACAAATCAATAAATAAAAATAATGTGTTCATTCCCAAGGTATTAGATATATTTGTAGATTTTTTCAGAGTACCAGGATTAAAATACAACCTAAGCATAGGAAAGGACAAATGCAAAGAAAGTTGTGGGGAGGTTGAAGAGGTGGAAGTAGCTAAATGCATACATTTAGAAGTGACCAACACTTATGAGTATACAACTATATAGAATATAGACAATCTTATTGGCAGGATAACCATAAGTCTTACAAAAGTCTATAATGGGGAAACATTGACAGGAAGAATGAATATGATGATTGCTCCCCCTAGTTCTTTATCTTATTCACTGTATATTTAAGCCATATAAACACCTGGGACTTAGGAATATGCAGCTAATTATAGAACTTTACATAAATTAATACAAAGGTAACATAATCCCTATGAGCAGCATATATGCTCCAAAAGAACTTGGGGGTTGTGGTTTAATACATATACCCACTCTAATACAGGCCCACAACCTAGATCAGTATGTAAGTACCCAGGAGGAAGAAGAGGGTATGTGGCACTATATTCTGCCTGAAAGAGAATCTCACTCCCCTTCAATAAAGACTAAATCTCTCAAAGTCTTGTTTTACTAGCAGTATCTGGCTGTGTTTCTAAACCGTCTTCCCAGTATGGTACAAAAGAATTAACTACATGAATAATTTTATATAGTGCAAAGTCATTCCTGTGAGCACTGTAAGTATGCAAATATGGTGTGAAATCATTAGCACTCTTTAATACCAAAAGCTGCACTACATGTAGGGAATGTAAACGTGGTGCAAGGAGCTACATGATTGCATGCACATGCCCTAGCAATGCAAGGATGAGCAGCAAAAGCTGTTCCCAGTTAATGGTGTCTATGATTTCTCTGACTGCAGGAACTATCAACTTTAACAGTCTCCCATATTTAAATGACACCTACTGAGGGTATATCAGGGAGAAGACACTTACTAATAGTCTGAAAATCCATTGAGTGATTTAGGAGAACAACAGTCCTAAACTTCAAATGTTGGCTTTGATGACCTCAGTTACAACCCCTTAGTAAGAAATGTTGCTCATATTAAAGAAAGTACTTTTAGCATTGGTAAAAATAACATGGCAACAAAGCAGAGATAAACTTGCTATTATGAAAGCATAGATAATGGAATCAGTCACCCTAGAGAAAGTGAGGAATACACTTGCATTGTTTGCATTTTTTGTTTCATATTGAGTGAGTACACTGCTATGCTAACCATTTACAATATTACATTCATCCACACATTGACTATCACATGTGAAAGAACTACTTTCATAAATTGTTTCTGTCACACTTTGTGTGCCTTGATATGATGCCACATTATCAATGCATCTAAGCTTTTTAACAGCTTACTAGCATATGTCTTTAACCGCGGTGGTGGTGCTGTGGTAGCGTTGTCGCCTCACAGTAAGATGCTGTCCGGTTCGATTCTCAGCTAGAGCGTCTTCTGCGTGGAGACATGCGCGAATGAGCATACCTTCGTTGAAGGTTGTGCATCAGGGCTGGTAACTCGGCATGTAAAAATCAACTACCAATCATTAGCAGACCAGAGTTCCACTGTGGCGACCCCTAATCGGGAAAAGCCGAAAAACACAACAACTAGCATATGTCTTTATCTGGGTAATTTTGGGAAATTGTGAGAAATGCTGGCTTTCAATACCCTTGTTTGAGGGTTCAAATCCATAGAGGTCCCTCTTGCAATGTAACACATTTGGTCAAACATGTAAATTGTAAAGCATTTGACCTACAATTTTTAATTTTTTTTTTTGTATAATTTCCACACCACTTGGAAGTACAAAAATCACTTTCACACCTTAAGGAAAAATGGGAAAAAATTAGTTTAGTCTGCCATAAGTAGCACAAACCAGCCAGGTGGCATTGTGCAGCCATCAGTACTCTGGATAGTACTCAGGGAAGAAAATACACCTGACAAGTAATTTTCTCTATCGCACAAGGTGTATGTACCCAGAGCTTATAGATAAAGGATATCTGATGCATGAGTCAAGTAACTTTCTCTGTGGCACAAGGTATAAGGGCAGTAAGCCTATAGATAAAGGATATCTGATACATGGTTTTAATCCATGTATATGATACTTTTACAGAGGACTGTCTGAATACATATTTAGTCATATTTTGTGACACCATTGTGTTGTTTAAAAATCAACTGTTGTCACTATTGCTAACAACATGAGGTCATTAGTCTGTCCACTTTCACATACTTTTTCATTAACTACAATTCTGATAATGTGTCCCACAAAGTACATCTGATGTTGCAAGGAGATGTAGGAAGGAAGAATTGTTCAACGGACTACACATATTGTTCTGGTCATTGCTACATTTACCCATGCATTGCATTTCATTCACTTTCTGTAATTTCTTTATCATAAAGATAATTTGCTCTCTCCTTGCCAGCACTCAAACAGAGTTTACTACCTAAAGAAAACAGTCATAAATTTAGCTTATGCTTTCTTAGGTAGTACAAGCACACCTGGCATCATTGCATGGTCCTCCCACAGCAGGGAGAGTAATTACTTCAGTAAATACACTTGACAGATGGCAAATTAGTTGGTACAAGATGTAACTGAAGTGAATCAAGAGAAATAAGGCTCATGAAGCATTGTTCAAATCCTGTGTAGACATCACATTGAAATTATTCACAATGTGTAATAGTTTTTCCTTCATTTTAAGGTTCATTTACTCTTTGCTGGCAGTGCACAAACAGGGTTACTACCTAAGGAAAAATGTGAACATTTGCATTTAGGCTGCCTTAGGTAACTCAGACATGCCTGGCAATGGTAAACATTCTTCAGTACTCTGAACAGTACTGAGAGGAGGGATTCTACTTCTCATAGAGTTACCTCTGTAGCACACAGTATAAGGGCAGCAGTTTTGATAAATAATACAACCTAGCAAGGGCTGGAATCAAGCTACAAGATACTTTTTTTAAAAAAGTGTGTAAGAAGCTGATTTTCACAACTTTTTAAACAGGACTGTAACAGTAAAGAAAATTGATAATGTTAAATCCAATTCTTTCAACAATGTATCAGTAAACCTTGCAGAATGAAACTGTACTGTTTGGCATATATGATTAATGTTTTAAAAATAAACAACTTAAAGCATGTCAAGTTTCCTAAATATGACAATGAATATATGTTGTTTTAAATTTCCTGCATATGTATGATGTGCACAACACTTTTGTTGTAATCATCATTACTCTTCACATTTCCCAACTATGTATTAAGGGCCCTTGTGTGTTGTGAAGCATGTATGTAAGATAATTCGACCTGTATTAATCTGCACATTTATCTGCATCCATCTGAACCATATTTACTTGCAGAAAGAAAGCCTTTTTCATAGGAAACCATTCTAAGAGATAATTACAACCATGCAAGTATAGTCCTCTCCATTCATTCTATATATCTCATTTCCATGGTGGATATTTAGTCCTCCTTTGGCAATGTCAGTTAATACCTTGATTTGCAACGCTTGTATCCTTTATCCCATGCTGTTGCAATAATGTTTTAACACAGTGTAAGCCCCAGCATGATATGTGTCAGAATTCAGCATCTTTCACTTTCCAAAGTGCAAACTTCAAAAGCTATGCTGGGAAGCAGTCCATTATTGAACATTCTAACCTATTATAATGGGTGAAGCACCATACATTTCACAGCTCATTGCCATCATTCACATGTTTACTGCTATATGCTGTAAGTAGTTTCAATGTGTCTGCCAAGGAGTCCATCTGCTTTCATCTGCACAAATTCAGTTGGGAAGGCTGCACAACTTTGTGCAATATCAATAACACATGAGATCTGAATAAGACAAATTTTGTTAGCTTGACTTTTGCAGACAAGGCTGGCAAGGAAGACAATAGTGATACATTTAGAGCACAAAGGTAGGTGTCGATGAGTCCAGGATATTTGTGAAAGTTCTTCTGAAACACTATAGCCATAGGCTGCTGCAGGGGAATTATACTAAGGTTTCAGTTTAAGGCTGATGCTTGGAATAGCTTTGCCAGGTCTTTGTCCTTTGCAAATGGCATTCCATGCAATGAGAAACAATGTCATCACCACTACAGTGATGTTAAAAAGTACAAAGCAGGACCTTTTAAGTCAATGGGAGTCTAAGTGTAGGACTGGGAACACCCTGGTTTGTGTAATTATACTGACAACCTGTCAACGATATGGCAGTAATTAGGCAAGCAGCCAATCCAGTACATCAGTATGCTTCCATATATATCTGTCTTCTTTTGGTTCTGTACAGCTACAGAGGAGATAGCTGCAAACCATGAGGTACACCAGGAAATATTAACTTGTCTCTGAGATGCACGAGTAAGTATGAATCAAGTGAAAATTAAAGCTATAACATGATTTTCATTCCCTCAAGCACTTGCATCTCGAGTAAGCATACCTCATCATTCATCTCAAGCATGCATGCCTTCCTCAGTAAGAGTTGCTGCTTGCATTAGGCAACTAGAATACCAGCTTTACTGTGTGAGGTTTCAGTACCAAGATGCAGCAATTCTTTTTTTTTTAAATTGATAATTGCTTATAAAATATTAAAATATTTCTGTCAGGAGGAATTATATTATGGTGATTGTAATTATTGATTGAGAATGCATAATTTTAATCCATCATACTGAAATAAAGGCAACTGTTTCTTACATCAGAGCAGTGACATTGTGTATTCAATGACACATAAATACTTTTCCATCTTATATGGATGGTGCAAAGGTGTGCAATAATGAATTAAAATGATCATTTATGTGTTGCCAAAACAAGTCTGTTTAAAATATACAGTACTGTGACATGCCATGTATCCAATTATCTCTTTTTTTTGTTTCACCCACCCTTTCTCTCTCTTTTTTTTTTTTTTGTGGGGTGAAGGTCATAATCTATTAACAATCTGCTATTTGCATAACTTGCTGATGAAAATTAATTAACAACAGCAGAGAGAGGTATACTGGCCAATGTGGCTCAGCCTGCTATACCTCCACAGATGTCAGCATAGACACCCAGCACTTCAGGGTCACAACCTGTCATTGTTGCCTCCACAATCTGTACCCTACCTGCTCCAAGTTCATCAGCTCTCTCAGCTCTGGCTATTGATGCTGTGATACCCTCCAGAAGCAGTAGTAGTGGAGGTAGCAATCTTGTCACCCAGCAGAAGCTAACAGGCCTGGCGGAGGATATATAGAGAGGAGCTTCTGTGCACGTATCGACAGAGTTGAAAAGGTCATATGCAGCATAGCAAAAATCATGCTACATCCATCAGTGTCCCAGGGAGCTGCTGCAGGAGGCAGTGATGACAGTTTTGAGGGTGAGGACTAAATTCTTTCTGTTCTCAAGCTGGAAGTGGTTGCACCTTCCTACCTAACCCCAGTTATGGTTTCCCCCACCTTTTGTGTCCATCACCATCACTATCTGTCTTGTATATCCTGTATGCCTGTAGAAGCCTCCTAGCCTATCCTACCTGCTGGCCTCTCATTCTTAATCATCTTTCCCAACATTCCTGTCTCTCCCAAATAAAAAAAAGTGGACAGCTGTCCCGCAAAAAAAAAAAAAAGGTGCCCCATACATAGCTTGATTTGTCCCAACTGGACGTACAACATTAATCTGTTGTTGTCACCCAGCACTGGTGTGGTAACTGTCCAAAATCATGAAACTGTGTGCACAGTTATGTACTTATGTTGTGAAAAAGTGGATAGCTATAGTGCCCTCCATGTCCCTTCTAAAATTGCCTGTATTCTTTCCTCTGTGTCCTACCCTTTGCTTGCCAGCACCATTTTCACCACTGTCCTATCCACCCCATTTTCACACATTTAATCTAGTCAAAAATAGATTCATACACAGCACACATGGCCAGAAATGGTCCATTGAAAAGCCTTCACTTTATGTCCTTGGCATTTGCACAGAGTTTGTCATAGTGCAATAATGCTGATTGACAGTGTACACTGCTTAACTTCTTATTGCAAAAGCTGAAGATTTCACTTTAATCTGTGGAGGTCCACTTACTCACACAAATGTGCTTACATTCTGTGCACTATGGGTATACAGAGTAAAGGCAGACTAAAGGCAACTAGTCCTGTGATGCAGTCAGTTTAACAATTCTTAGGCTGCTGGTTGTATTAAATTAAGAGTTTCTGTGTTTCATGTTGAGATAATCCTGTCAGTAGCCTTATGCTTTTGCATAGTGTCATGGGTTTGATTATAGCTGTATGTCAGTTTTTCACTTCATGACAGTTCATCTTCCTATATTTAATTGCAAATATCTATATTTCTGTCCATATAACACATTTCCTTAACATAACATTTGAGTAGTGCAGGAAGTCATAATTTTCAAAAACAATGCAGCACCAACAGGGAGATGTAGTAAGCCAACCTTATCCTGGTTTGGTATACGTTTAATACTCTCTCCACCCCCTTATTTGCACATATAATAATCAGTTTATTGTACAAAGCATGACGAGTTAATGAGGATTTAATAAGTAAAAGACTAAAACACCATATAGATATTCCTGCATATCATACAAAGCATATTGTTGCTATTCCTCTGCTTCTGCCCCTAACTTTTCTTTTCACCCCTCCTTCTTCAGTAAGTTGTCAGTGTGCTTCAATTGCATTCTATTAATGCAGTGAAGTAGTGATTCCTTTGTGGTGTGATGAGGTAAAGCTCATATGTACAGAATGTTTTTGAATAATTCCAAGGGTTCTATTCAAGCTATTAACCGGTACATAGCATTTTTGTTTCAGTAATTTAGGTGTACCTGTTGGCTACATATTATTGTGAGCCACTACTATCCTTATTCTGTGATAATCTACTTTGTCTCTGCCTCCATCTGATCTTGTTGATGTATCCTCTTCCCTTCGGTATCATTAATCTTCCACATCTGCATTTGTGCAATGTCTGGCAGTGAGCAGTATTTGCAAAAAAGGCTAAATCAAAGTGAACAGCTCATGCAATATCTTTGGATTTGATTGCCTTCATCCGCATCACTCTGCCCCACTTTGAGCTTCAGTGCTAAGCTATGTTTATTACATTTAATGTCATTTTAAAGAATATGAAGATTTAGAATTATGGATTACAGTGGTCAATACAGTAGTAAAGATGAATACATACATTCATGTTTGCTGAAATCCACTGTCATATATTAACTATAACAAATAAGAATTTCTAAGTTTTGTGCTAAAATAATACTCAAGTTTAAATGTTTTTCTTGGCATACTGAAATTGTTCCAATACATATGGATGTCAACATGTTTCATGATGATTTGCCTGACTACTGTGTCTGTAGATGTTGGCTAAAGCTATACTTCACACATCATCATCCTGCTGCTACAGTAATCTGCCTGTTACCTATTGTAAAGATCTTTGCACGGAAGTCAGCAGGGAGCAACATAGAGTACTGCTAAGTTTAACACTTCCGGATATAATTATGTATGTGCTAATACTTTGCCATCAGCAGCATGAAGCAGCTTAGCAGCGCTGTGTTCAAAGAGTACAGGAAAAAATAGGGAAGGTCAAAGCATTATAATTTTCTGTCGCACAATGTTTGTATTTCTGTATCACTGTTGTCAAAAGATGATCATGATTTTTGAATGATGTTGACTCAATTCAATTGCGTAAGGTAATATGTCTGCTATACAGTGTTTACACTTGCATTGTGTTACTAGCTTGGTTAACCTATTTTCACAGAATCCATCACTGTCATTCTGCCCTACAGTCTTATGTACGACTTGCATGTACATCTTGCAAGTATGGTACAATACAAGTGTGCAGTCATCCCAACATTGAGTCACAGAAATGTTTGATTGATAATCCAGTGGTGTACAGCAGTCAGTGTGTATGTCAACCCATTATGTGGAACATGCCAATATCCCTCGCAATAACACAATGTACAGTAAGTACAGTATCTGCAATTCATTACACAATGATGTCATTACATGAGACAACTATAATTATATTATCTTGCTCTGTGCACACATATGCATTTGTTGTACAACCTGTGATGCACTGTACCATCTCTTCAAAGAATCGCTTCTTACAAATATTCCAATGTCCAATTCCACATTGATATTGTCCATTTTTTCCTGTGACATTTGAACTTATGTGAAAGAGAGAATGGGTATATTCATTTCTCCTGAAAATAATATATTTTCCAGTTCTCACAGCTCCTTTATTCCTAATTTTACAGAAACATACTCTCTGAAACATTGATGAGGTCATCTTGATTTTATAGCTAGATAGGTAGGAGGCACAATACCCAACATGGTAGACTTGTGTCTGTGTGAGGTTGTTTATAGTTATATGAGCATGTGCTCAATCAACCTATACTCTGGATAAATGTTTTAAAATCATAGATGACTACTCCATCTGCTGAGGCCACCTCTCACATCTCAAACATCATTGCTACATAAGTGTGTGCCTATGCATATTGTTTGTAATGTCAATATTGCAATTTTCTATGTATCGCATAAAGAAAACTTTGATTTTCTAGGCAATACTATGTCCATCAATCTGTACAGTAATGCTTCAAAGAAGAGTATCATGGGATGAAAGATAGCTATTTAATGTTTTTAGAAGGAAAGTGATGCAAACATTTGTTAAGTGGGGTGGAGTGTGTGTAGTATCGATAAGAGCGCAGGATCACAACATTATATTGCTGCCTACACCTCTGGTTCAATACACTGATGAGGCCATTGTTTTGCAAGTGAACTGAAGCTATCTGAGTGTCAGACTTCTCCTGTGGTGCCTGTATGTCTTACACTATTGGCTATAATATGTACCTAGATAGGAGCATGTTCAAATACAGCAGTGCTTAACATTGGCAATTGTGACTGCCAACGGAATTATGATTGTTTTACACACATCTGTAGTGGCAGTTTTTACAAGCCCCTGATTGGCTTTAAAAATAATGTTAGCAGATGCATCTCCTTGGTAATACACTGCTGATGTCATCCCTTCACAGATGCTGCATGTCTCAGTTATAGTCATTATTCTGCTGTGGTGCTGACTGCTGATAACATGCTACAGCTGTTGTAAGTAGATAGGAAGGGGACTCGATTTAATCACTGCTTCAGTAGTTTGACAGTTAGTACTGTCATATGTCATTACAACTTCCTTTATGTACCCTACTAATTAGGATACTGAGTTACAGTGGTACTCTGTTACATTAGCAAATTCTTGCATCACCAGTGAAAATAACTTTTTGTACATGCAGTGATTACATGTATTTATTTATTGACAGTTGCTTACCAGGAAAATCTGACTGGGTCACAAGTCCCCGTTTTCAGTGAAGGCCATGGAAGAAAACATCCATTTAACAGAGAAAATAAAAAAATATATTTTTCAAAGATATCACATCAAAAAAAATTTTAAATTATACACTTCAAAAATAATCAACAATATTGTAAGGCATAGAGATTTACCAAAAATATTTTACAAGGACTGCAATGAGAAAAAGCAAAGTAATGATCTTTTGGCAATTCACACCAGTAATAAGTAAAAGTCAAGATTTTAGTTTAATTATAACTATAAAGGAGAAGGGAGATTAGGACAGATTAGAACAGATGAGGAGGAGTTGATAGGAAGAGGTTATATAAAGTGGTAGACAGGGTTAGATGGCCAGGTGAAGGTGAGAAGTGGTGATGGGTAGAGAATCTGTACAGATAGGGGTGGAGAAAAGTAGAAAAGTTTACATGATCGATGTTCTACCAGGGGTATAGCAGGAGCAGATTCATGAATTTGATTAGGTGGTCTTTCAGAACATGTTTGAAGGAACTATGGTAAGTTATTCCATTTTTTTGGCAACAGAGTAGTGGTAAAGGCTATTTCCAATTGCTTTTTTGATGATTAAAGATGGTGAAAAGTGTTTATCATTGGAATGAAGGGGTTCATCTTGGGTGATAGGAAGAAGCTTTTTATCATTAGAATGAAGGGGTCTGTTTAGGGTGATATGAAGGAAGAATAGATCTTAGTTCAGGATTCATGACAGGCATGGGTTTATAAATGATGTTGTTAGCAGTAGCTAGTTATAGGGGTAGTGGGTAGTTCAAGCCAGTTCCATCTTTTAAAGACATTGTGGTGATATGCAAAATATTGTTTACTGGCAGCAAATTTGTCATCTTTGCTGTATTACATTTCAAGTTTAGTTTTAACAGATATCTGCAGGTAGGTATGGACAGGGTCACCATATAAGAGGGAAGGAAGAATGTAACTGATTGCTAGAGTGGTTTTAGCAGCATTAGTAAGCAAGTTGTTATGTCTATAAAGTATGCAAAGTTTCTGGTGATTTTTTAAAATTATTTTGAGTGTGGAGTTCAAATCTGAGTTTCTCAATTATCACACCAAGCAGTTATAAATTGGATATAATTTATATCTCTGTGTTGTTAAGTGAGAAGATTTTGAAGCCGGATTTGCCCTTCAGATGTGCTTTGGGTAGGGATAGGAGTAATTTTGTTTTTTGGAGAGAGGTGTTGAGTAATAATTGGGCATTGTGAAGACAGTTTTAAACAGAAGTGAAGGCTTCTAGAGTGATTTCAAGAAGATGCACCAGAGGGTCAGATGAGCATATTAATATTGAATCATCAGCTTACTACATAAGTTATGCTTCCTAAGAGAGGTATAGAGGTCATTAATGAAAATGTTAAAGAGAAGTGGACCAAAAACTGAGCCTCGTGGTACACCAGTGGTAACAGGTTGGTTAGGAGAGAAATAATATTGCCATCTAACAGTTTGCAGTCTGCCAAATATGCAGCTTTTAAACTACTGAAATGAAGTAGAAGATAGGCCAAGATGGTGCATTTGTTGAAGGATTTTCCTGTGTGAGACAGTATCAAGGGCTTTAGACAGATCCAGAAATACTGAAGAGATAAGTTTGCTGGAGTGTCTTTCCTTGTTTATTTCATCTAAAAAGGATAACAGTGCAGTAGTTGCACAGTAGCCAGGGCAGAATCCATACTGATTACTGGTTGAGAGCTGTTCTAAGAGGAGTTGGTGAAGAAGTTGAGGGTAGATAAATTTTTCTAGGATTTTTGAGAGAGGGGAGAAAATTGCAATGTGATGAAAGTTAAAGACTTCTGTAGAGTTTTTTTCCTTGTGCAGTGGGATGGCATATGATCTTTTCCAAAGAGGTAGGACATAAGATTCCTGTGTGGATCTATTGACTGATATAGCTACTGTGTAAGATATGGTGTCTGCTTCCATCTTAAGGTATTCAGGTGGAAGACTGCAGGTGCTGTGGAGCAAGGTTTAAATTGAAGTAGCAGTTTTTATGGTAGATATTGCAACAGGTTTTAAGGTAAAGTTGTTAGCATCCGTGGCTAAGGATTGTTTGAATTCATATTTTTCAGATGTTAAGATGGTAGTGGAAGGTGAACTTGGTAATATGTTGTGGATTTCTATAGGGAAGGGTGATGTGCTGTTGGTGAGAGCAGCAATGCTCTCCATACAGTATTTACTAAAGGTAGTTGCTATTTCGATGGGGGAGCAGGTCTGAGAGGGCTATGGATTTTTTTGAGCCTGGATGAGTAGAATGTAAATAGAGGAACACAGTGCCAGCTGCTGACTTCAAATCAAAGGGGGGCTACAGAAGATAGCTGAATGGATGGGGCCAATGGGAAGAGGTATGGCCAACTAGAAAGGGGAGTAGCTACGTCATTATGAGTGACCAATCAAGACAAAATGAAGTGTAGAAAAAAAATATTTCAATGAACTGGCTGCATGACTGCTTACTTAATATCTAGATGGAAACAAAAAAGGTTGTGAGGCATAAAAAAATAAATTACTTTTTGAATACATTACTGGAATGCCAGTCAAAGTCAGGTATAAGAAAAACAAACAGCATTCAACTCAAACCACTTCTCCTTGCACTACAGTTCTAATTATAATTTCATATTCAGCTTTATAAAAGTACCAAGTAACATGCTGAAAGTAGGAATCTCTGTGATACCCCCACTTTTAAAAATGTTTCTTATCCAAAAAAGACCTGCTTTCTGACAACAACTATTTACTTGTTTCATGGGGAAAACATGATCAAAGTAAAAAATGAACAGCAAACAAGAAACAAGCTCAAGATAAATTGCTTAAAGGATTACTGCACAGTTTATGGACCACACATGATAAATTGGCATTCTGTTTAGTTTACGGGTAAAGCCTGCAAAGATGACTGCAAATCAACAAAGGTAATGAGCTTCTTAAAATACTGTAATCATGTCCTTTATTACAAATACTGTTATATGCATTTCAATACCCAGCACTTATACGTTATTTAGTTATGTAGTTATTCTTTGCATGGCAACAACAAAAAGGCTTTCAATGTTGGTAATTCTTTAACAGTATGCTTATTAAAGCTTACTTGCATCTTACAATCTCAGACAAGCTTACCTGATGGTCATGAAAACATTGCTACTTAAACAAAGAGCAATGGGCACTTTCTGAATAATAAGAAGCATAAATCAACAGTACAAAAATATGAGAGAAAACCAGAACATTCTGCAAAAACAAGCAAGAACAGATGAAAAGCCACTGTAGTACGTGTCTACCTTGGATGACGGGATACTCTGCACACTTATACTGCATAACTGCGCTTTGCCTTGCTTAGACACATCCAGAGTCACTACATGGGGGAGTGGGTTGCAACAAGTATGTCACAATTCGAAATGTCTCTGGCTGAATGTGATGACCCTGACACATTTGTCATACCTCTCAACCTCAGAGCAAGAAATCCGGACAAAGTAATACATAGAAGTGGGACAAAGGCCCAAAAATAAGGACAATATTTAAATATTGCTCTTATAAACTTTCTAATAGAATAGTAGGTCTTGCATTTGTATGAATTTTCTGAAGGGTATGAAATCTGAAACTCAAATGTCTGTCATTATTTTCTAACTTCAGTCTTTAAATATTTGCCCCTAATTTGCCAGAAAACCACCATTTTATGAAAAATGGACCAAAAATGTGATGCAAAAATATAAAGTAGCCACATAATACAGCTGGGAACCTGTCAAAGAAAGGACACTTTTTTAAAAATATTAGTACTGTTAACTTGAGCAGCTGACAAAATAAAGTAATCTACATACATTTCTGAAATAAAAGGGAGAGCGACATTTTGAGCCAAAATCTGGGACAGTTGAGAGGTTTGGATATGCCTCATTCTATAAAGCAATTTATTTGCACGTACCTTTCAACCTGTTAACGCAGGAAATCTGGACAAGGCCAAATATATTGGGGGAACATACAAACAGTACTAAATATTGCTCTTGTATAAACTTAGTTGATAGAATAACAGGTCTTGCTTTAGCATGCATTTTTCTGAAGGTTATGAAGTCTGAAACTCAATGTCTATCATTATTTAATGACTTAATTCCTGAATGATTTGCCAGAAAACCACAAAATTTATGAAGAACAAACCAAAAATAAGAAGCAAACATCTATTTATTCTGTGAAAATCTGGACAGTTGAGAGGTATAGTTCAGCTGAGGCTGTCTTTGAGTTTGCTGCCCTCCCCCCTCACAAAATCAATGGTCGAATGGAGCCTCCCCCCTGCAGCCATTCCAATGTCCCATTACTTGGCTATTTCTCCCCATTTACCATAAACACTGTAATGTGTATACTGCTTTACTTCTACAATGATTTGGATTTCATTTGAAAGCTTTATTTTGCATTTTACAGCACAAATACTAAGACATCTGCTAAACAATGCAATGCAGTCTCACAATGAAAATAGACTTAGCATTAAACTTCTCTGCCCTTGAAACTCACATTCATTGAAACAGCATTGAAATCCACATTCAAAGAAAATACATTTGGCTAATGTAAAGATTACCTTTGGGCTGTTTTCAAATGATAGGCCCCTTGCACACAAGATATACATGTGTTGTAGGATACACCTTCCTGATTGTATTAAATTATATTCCTTGTATAATACAGTACAGTTGTTAGAGGGTGTTTTAAATGTATTGTTTTGAACATTTTTCCAGTAAACAATGAAACAAAATACATGCACCAATAATGACAAAACTGCCCAAGTGAGAACATTTCCATCATAAAAGTCTACTCAAACTTCTACAATCCACCAGTATCAGTAAATATGCACAATCTCTGCAGAAGTAAAGTCATCTATAAATTCCACATTAAAGAGATCTGTAACTAATGAAGAGGTTGCTGCTAGCAGGCAACTTTATATTTCATTGTTTCATCTACAAATAAAGTGCCTGAATCTTCACCAAAGAGGACATTGTTAGCACGGCGGCATCCACCCCTTGTGGGAGTAGAACCCACAGCCTTCTGCATCAAGAGCTAGTACATTACCTGTTGTGCTATTAACAATGAAAGCAGATTTAGCATAAGCAGCATTAAACTTCTCTTCCCCTGCAGCTCTCAGCTCCTTGTAAAATCTACTCGACACTCAACTGTATCTCTCAACTTTGCAGCACAAGAAATCTGGAAAAAGTCTTTTTTTTTTTTGGGGGGGGGGGCAAAAGCCCAAAAACCAGGGACACATTTTAAACATTGTTTGTATAATCTTGGAACGTTGCTAATATAGCATTCTGTGTTACTACCATACATTTTACTACCAAGTCTTGAACCCAGGACCCCATGCAAAACAGTCAAAGCAACATACATACCACTATGCCAAATCAGCTGTTTTATGAAAAAAGAAGAAGACTGAAACTTAAATGGCTACCATTCAGTGAATTCAGTTTTCACCATAGCTGTCAACCTTTTAGCACAAAACACCTGGACAAAGCCAGTATTGGGGGACTACAGCCATCAAACATATTCAGTGAATTCAGTTCTTACCATAGCTCTCAAACTTAGCACAAAGAAACCTGGATGAAGCTAATAATGGGGGAATACAGTCACAAAAATAGGGACACATTTCAAATATTCATCTTATAAACTTAGACAATTGCTAGAATAAAAGATTTTGTGCTACTATGTATTTTATGAAAAATATGACGTCTGAAATTCAAATGCCTGTCAGTTTTATTTATTTAACATTTGTTAAGCAGGAAAGTCTAACTTGGAACAAAAGCCAATTTTTAGCAGATGTTCAGGGGGAAATACTGCAGACATATGTCTTTATAACATGGGAGAGCACCAGAGCAAACCCATACCCAAACACAGGGAGGACATGCAAACTCCATACAGAAGGTACCCCAGCCAAGAATCAAACCAGAAAACTTCTATCTATAAGGCAACAATGCTACCACTGCACCATCATCTATCGAACAAATTAATAATTCGGAAACCACAGATTTTATGATGAACAGAACAGAACAAAATATGAGGGAAAAATCTGCAAAAGTTTCACAGATGGTTGTGGGTAGGGAATTCAGGCTCTTGTTACCTGAATCCAGGATATGGGGTTCAAGACTGAGGCATTCTCTAACTGCCACCAGCAGGTATCCTGAGTTCTCTCTATAGCCAAAAGGTTCAAGGTGTGCAGGCTGGTGAAGTGTTGCAAAAACCAAGCAAATATAAAAAATGAAGCATTCTTCACAACATGAAATGTTTATTCCAGATGAACAAAGCTTTCAGACAGCAAGTCCTTCTTCAATGTTTAAAAAAGTTATAAAAACGCTCATCATTAAATACTAAAAATCCTAAGTCATATGACACAGCCTACACTAATACATTAATTAAAATTTAATCACATAGGGGTAAAGTAAAAATTGCAACAATAACACATTAACAGAGATCCAAATAGAACAAAAACTCCTTAGATCACAATATTTTGCTTTAACTTTAGAATGGGTTTTAAGGTCACCTGCTTGTTCAAACCCGTGTATGTATCCGCTTTCAAATAAACTACCCATTCATACTCTTTTCTATCAAGTTTATTAATAATATCACCGCATCTAATGTGTGGATGTAAAAATTCAATGACCCTGAATATAAACTGATGGGAGGCACCCTGTTCTTGTACATGTTTAGCTAAAGAATTGGACTCTATACCCCTATGTATATCTGATTTGTGCTCTATCAGCCTGTCACATAGTCTTCTTGCTGACTTTCCTACATAAAGTCCAGAACATGATGAGCATGTAGCCAAATATATAACGAAAGATGTATTGCAAGTGGCCATACAGTTAAATAGGAACCTCCTCTTAGTAACAGGATGCATAAATTCATTAGAACTACATATACTAACACAGCATGAACAGTTATGACATGGTATAGTGCACTTAGTATTAAAAGTCATATATTCCCTTCTATTTAAGGAGAAATCATTGTAACATAGACATTGTTTTAAATTCTCACAGTTCCTATATGTAAATAGGGGTTTCTTAGGGAGCCATTGCTCATGGCTAGGTATAGCTTTTAATATATCCCAGTTGTCCCTAATAATTCTTTCTACAGACTCACTCACCCTACTTTATGTCATTAGGTATCTGAGAGGCTGTTTAACATCACTTTCTTGTTGTATAACATTATCAGTTTTACATGAGAAAAATGTCTTAGCTTGCCCATCCCTTAAACCCATAACATCATTTCTAGCCATGTTTAATTCTTGAGTGTCATAACCTCTCACCAAAATATCAGTAGTCATTCTATCCGTTTCTCCAATACAATAATCCAACTTGGTATTAAGTCTACTTGCCCACATATATTGGCTCCTAGTAATACCCTTGAAAACATGTTTAGCGTGCATGCTTTTCTTGTGAAGATATTTATTTGCATGGGTCTCTTTCCTATAAATATATGTATTCAAATCACCATCAGTCAAAGAAATATAAACATCAAGAAAATGTATTTCAGTATGGGACTTATGCATATCAAACCTTAAAAAGGGAGTAGCCCCATTCAGATATGCATAAAAGTCTTCTAAATCACCTTCACTACCTCCTCAAATCAAGAAAATATTATCCACAAAATGCTTAAAGAAAAGCACTTTTGAAGCATACACATCATTATTAAGAATAGCAGTTGACTCCCATTTGCTTAAGGTCAGGTTAGCATATATGTTCGCCATTGCAGTGCCCATCGTTACACCTGATAATTGATGATATATCTGCTTGTTGAAAATAAAGATATTATTCTCCAACACCAAATCCAAAAGTTCACAGATTGTTTCAGTCTCCCTCACAGTATGTTTACCATACTCAGTTAGAATCTCTCTTATCTGCTCAATACCATAAGTATTTGGGATGACTGTGAAAAGTGATTTTATGTCAAGCGTAATGAATATAAAATTACTAACAACATTTTCACTCCACCATTCATATAGTTTCATCAGAAAATCACATGTGCCCTTAATGTAACTAAGGACATGTCCCAAATAAGATTTCAATATGTTTTGTGGGTAAACAGATAAGGGCTCTGTTATCCATCCTCGACCAGAAACAGTAGGTCTCATTGGTGGATTGTTAAGAGACTTGTGAACTTTTGGTAACCCATATAACACCGGGATAGTGGGGCACATTACAGTAAAGAAATTAAAAGTATTCAAATCTATGTCATTCATTAGTTGTAAATCATAGATACACATATTAATCTTACTTATAATTAAATTAACTTTTTTATCAGTAATAGGCTTAAACACTTGTGTATCAAAAATCAGGTCATTCATCGCCATAACATAATTGCATAGGTCCATTATTACAATACAGCCCCCCTTATCAGCTTCCTTAATTATTATATCTGTATTCCCTTGCAAGGACTTCAGGGCATTGAACTCATCCTGTGTTAAGTTATACATTTTTTCTAAAATAATTCATCTCATACAATTCATGTATTTGCTTCTCACATATATTATTAAAAGCTGAAATAACTGGATTACTAAGTGGTATGAATGTATTAATTTTACAGCATTCCAAATTACCTATATTACCATCCTTAAAAATATTTTTCAAATTCAAATTAGGTGAGAAAACTTTCAATTCAGTAATTGCATTGACAACACTATCAGTTCCAGATGCTATAAATTTAATACCTCTTGACAGCAATGTTAAATCAGCAGCAGTTAGACTATAATTAGATACATTTATTACAGTATGCATTTTTACCTATATTATTGTCCATAGTCTCATTAACAGCAAAAGTTCCACTTACAGGTGCTTGTCACTTTGCTCTGTGTTAAGGGGCTGTTCCTGGTATGCCTGCATGATTGTGAGCAATTTCTGACTGAGTCTTGCTTCTGAACATGAATTTGCTCTGGCAAATTCATTGTAACTCATAAGTTCTTGTCTAAAAAAGAAATAGACTGAGCCACTAAATCTGTCCCATGTTGTTTAATAGAAGCATTAGCTTCGGAATATGTATTCAAATTCATCTTGCTTCTTTCCCTCTGATTCTGGTCTGTAACTTTGTTTTCATTGGATGATGTCATCGGGAAGTCTGATCTTCCTTGTGATTGGTCAGAGAGCATTTCTTCAGCCAATGAAGTTGTGGCAGCCACATGCATGTTGTGCTCATTCATTAAGGGCTCAAAACTGTCTAATGCATACATTGAGCCCTTCTTGGTTTGTGCCATGGTAAAGTTATTAGTGAAATATTTTTTGGCCAAGAAAAAATACGTCCATTGCTAAAGTCTGCAATATCTCTTCAAAGCTTTCACTTTTTAATGATCTCTAGTTGCTTATCCAAATCAGAGATACATGCAAGCATACCATCATACATAGAAATGCAGTCATTAAAGGAATTTGAGCTAGACAGTTCCTTTTCTAATGCTTCAATGTCCGAGCATAATTGTTGCTCTATATTAGCAAAATATCATACATTAGCACCATGTAGTTTAAACACAATTTTATATTCAATTCTTGCCATTTTTTAAGCAGTTCCAGCTAGGTATTACCATACGAGGGCATGTTTAAAACATGTAAGCCCCATGGAACAATGCCCAGTTCTAAATAGGCAAAAAACTAAAACGTTGCCATTGCAGTTTTTTTTTAATTTTTACCTTCCACTCCAGGGACTGAATTTTAAGGGAAAACTCATCCCTTTGAGAAACTACACTAGTAGTACTCACACTGCATCCACAAAAGATTCAGCACAATTAAGTAAAGGATTTTCTCATTATATAATAGAATGCAGGGACCTACCATGGAGCTCATTGATGTAGTAGCTGGCTGTATCATAAAGAAATTAGTAATTCAACTCTTCAGTTCCACATTCACCTGCTCACCAACAAACAGTAAAAATCCAAAAAGTCCAAGGTAGGAAGTGAAGTGCTACAAAAACCAAGCAAATATAAAAAATGAAGCACTCTTCACAACATGAAACATTTATTCCAGATGAACAAAGCTTTCAGACATCAAGTCCTTCTTCAGTGTTTAAAAAAGTTATAAAAACACTCATCATTTTGTTTGTGTCTTTCGGCTTTTCCCAGTTAGGGGTCGCCACAGCAGAACTCCGGTCTGCTAATGATTGGCAGGAGATTTTTACGTACTGGCTTGCCAGGCCTAACGCACAACCTTCAATGAAGGAACGTCCATTCACGCATGTCGCTGCACAGAAGATGCTCTAACTGAGAATCGAACAGGCAACGTCTAACTGTGAGGTGACATGACACAGCCTAACCTATTACACTAATACATTAATTAAAAGTTAAGCACACAGGGGTTAAGTAAAAATTGCAACAATAACACATTTCCAGAGATCCAAATAAAACAAAAACTCCTTAACTCACAATATTTTGCTTAAACTTTAGAATGGGGTTTTAAGGTCACCTGCTTGTTCAAACCTGGGTATGTATCAGCTTTCAAATGAAATACCCATTCATACTCTTTTGTATCAAGTTTATTAATAATATCACCACGTCTAATGTGTGGATGTAAAAATTCAGTGACCCTGAATATAAACTGATGGGAGGCACCCTGTTCTTGTACATGTTTAGCTAAAAATTGGACTCTGTACCTATACATATAAATAAATATCATTACATACAAACCCTTTTCAAACTTTTACTATTTAAAATGTACTTAAAGTAATCCTAATACATTTATTAAAACTTTAATTAAATATCACAACCAAATTATGAGAAATACTATTAATGCAGTAAAACTTGTCTTGATAGGTAGTTGCCAGTCTTACTAACATTTATGTATCTTCATATTTTAATACATAGTGTGTACGTCCAAATGCCCTCTTATAATCTTGCTGCCCTTAACTTTAGTACTGGTACCAAATAAATATTTTCATTGAGTCCAGGGATTCTAGTGGCCTCTAGAATAACCTGCCAATATACCTCTCGGTACTTGACTCTGGCATCCCAAAGACCTCCTCTGATGTCTTGGGGGACATCTTCAAGTAGAAAAAAACAGAAATGTAGCTGAAGGGCAATTAAGTGTATGCTTGCATAAAGTATTATTGTGATTCTTGTTATGTATATCCCTCATATGTTCATATATTCTTCTTTTTAAAAAGAAGAATATATGAATATATGAGGGATATACGTAACAAGAATCACAATAATACTTTATACAAGCATATGCTTAATTGCCCTTCAGTAACATTTCTGATTTTTGTACTTGAAGATGTCCAAGAGGTACATTGGCAGGTTATTCTAGAGGCCAACAGAATCCCTGGACTCAATGAAAATATTTATTTGGTACCAGTACTAAAGTTAAGGGCAGCGAGATTATAAGAGGGCATTTGGACCTGCACATTATGTATTAAAATATGAAGATACAAAAATCTTAGTAAGACTGGCAACTACCTGTCAAGACAAGTTTTACTGCATTAATATTATTTCCCATAATTTGGTTGTGATATTTAATTAAAGTTTTAATAAATGTATTAGGATTATTTTAAATAGATTTTAAATAGGAAAAGTTTGAAAAAAGTTTTGTATGTAATGATATTTATTTATTCCTTTATATATGTAGGATTTTCCTGCAAAAAGTTTTAGAATATGCAAGTATTTTAGAGTTGTATAGTTTTAATAATAAAAAAGCTTGTTTTGTAGCTTTAAATATTAGAGTTAACTAATTTGTTTAATTGTTTAATGGATTACAACATTTAAAGTGTTTGTTTGTCTTTCCAGTGTCTTGTCTGATGTAGTTGGTGATGAAAATATACTTTGTTGAAGCGTTAATAAAATTTGCTGTGGTCATATTCGGAATAGGACATTGCTAATATTAATCCTATTGCTCTTGAAGGGTGTGGTGGAGTGCCTTAGTTTTGGTGTTCTTATTGTCTTTTTTTACTGAGGTGCACCCTGGCATTTGTGTTATGAACATTTTCACTGAGTACGATTTGGGGATGAAGTTGGAGTAGGAAGGGAGTTGATAGGAGCTATGGTACAGAAGGCCAACTCCTCCTCCTTTTTTGTGGGATCTGTCAGTATTCATAATGTTATAGCCTGATAGTAGGATTTCTGTATCTTTCTTTTCAGTGATGGCTCAGATATCTGGGGAATAGAATGAGATCCAGGCATGTAAATATGTAGTTTTATTACAAATACTAAGAAGATTTAATGTTATCAGACTTAGTTTTTTGGCTGGACTTGTGCTTTATGGATTGAGAATTGGCATTTTTGTGAATGAGAATTGGGTTGGGGGAAAATGTCTTTGTACAATGAGTACAGGATATTTTAGAAAAGGGATGGCTTGTAAATGAAGGAGGAGAGTTGTTATGGTGCTTGCAGGAACTGGTGGTATTGAGGTTTAGGTTTAGAATAATAGGGCCAGATTTGGGTGTATATCCCCACACAACAGAATCTTTGATTTCCGAAGCTAATATTTACGATAAATCTTAAGGGTGAGTATGGGTGAATGTTTTGTTTTGAGGGATAGTGATCACAGTGAAATATTCTGTATTTAAGACAAAGTTGTAGAGAGATTGAGGAGGCTAGGAGATATAGTGGAATAGTTATTATGATTATCTAGGTTAAGTAGGAGGCTGGATGTTGGGGTTGTGGTAGTATAATTTAAGGGAAAGTCTTAGCATGTCAATACTAAAATATGAGAAAATAATATAAGGAGCAGCATTTTGTATACCAGAGTTACTGATCAGGAGGAGAGGTGGTAGCGGACTAGAGTTTAGAAAAAAGCCATTTTAGATGGAAAATGCATGGAACCATGAAGGACTGGGTGGTGCAAAAGGATAGTGTTTTTTTTGGATTTACAGAAAGAAGTTGAGATGATTAAGAGATTATGTAATATATCTTGGGAGGAGTTTTAACCATATTTCCACTGAGTGGTCAAACCTGGTAGGGTTTGGCTGGGATGGGTGAGTGACAGGATAAGATGATTAAGATACTAGGTAATTATATTGTGGGTGGAGAAGTTTTGAGCTATCCTGATGTTAAATGAGGAAAACTGTTTGTGGGTGGGGTATGGTGCAGAATAAATGTAGAGTATACTGGGGTAGGGGACCAGAGTGAGCATGAAACAATCAGTGGATTATACTCATAGCAGATCAGAACTTCAACCCAACTTTTGTGCAGAACTATAAGGATATAAGAGATATGAGTCCAAACCAAAGCAGATTAAACGAGTATAGTTTTTACCATTGTAGTTTAATAGTCTTAGCTAAGGTTTGTTTTGCTGAGTTAAGGATGCTGAACTTTCCCTTTGTGTGTAATGGGGAAGACAGAGAGCTAGGGGTGCTTAATGATTAGATAGCAGCTATTAAAGGGTATGGTGCTAAAAAGTATGGTATAAAAATATTAGCCAGAGTTTGTTCCTTTGATTAAATATGTTTGAATATTCTCTTTGAGTGTGATAAAAAAGGCCTAGAGAGGGTGAGGGAAAAAAGTTGAAGGATCAAATGACATACTTGTAATATGTCACATTTGGAGTGTGCATTCTCCTGTGTTGTATCTTTGATAGTGTGTTTTGTACACTGTGACACTACATTTGTAGGATGAGTCCAGCTGTATATGTATCTTTCACCTGCATACTGTGTAAACTATTCTGCAGACATATATGATGTGTAGCTGTAAAGCGTTATTGTACACTTTAGCCACTTATTAGCTTAAGCATCCAGCTAATGAACAGTGGTGATGTCATCCATTTAACTCTTCACTTCTCAGTTATACCTCAACATGGTCATGTGTTGCTTGTGATTCAAGCAATATTTAGCTTGTGATCTTGGAAAATTACTTGAAATCCATTCATTCTTGCTCAGACTATTTATTTATTTATTTCAGTTTGATGACCGGGGAAGTCCACTGGGCCAAGAAGTGCCTGCTTTCAGTGGAGGCCCGGGGAGAACAGCTCCATTAACAATAACAAACAAACATGCATAACCAACAGAGTATATAACATAGTCTGTGAGCACAATTTAACAAGTGTGACGAGATAACATTATATACAGAGCAGCTGTAGTGACAGTGGACATTAATTCTGTAGTCTTTATAGAATACATTTTCAAACAAGCAGTTAGCATTTCATAAGATAGAAATATAAATCTCAAATCTAGAGAAAATGAGGGTAGAAAAGGCAGTCCAGCAGTAATAGGCAGATCTGAGGTGTAGTAAGTGGGTATCAATAAGGAGAGACAGTAACTGCTGGGAAAAGAAAGATATGTGAAGAGGGGCTCATGTAGGGAAGAGCAGGGGCATATCCATTTAGAAGATAGGTAGGAGTGTAGGAGAGATTTGAAGTTGGTGTGGTTTGGAGTGTTTTGAAGAAATGAGGGAAGTGAGTTACATAATTTGACTAGGGAGTATGATAGCAGAAGGTGCCCAGGGAGCCGGGAGGTTTTGCGGATTTGTAGATATTTTGGTTTTCTGATCAGAGTGAGCAGTTAGGCATATAGAGGGTTGAGGTGTTGGAGAGAGCAGGACAGTTGGATGGTTTGAAGATGAGCTTAAGGGCTGTGGTGAGTTTAAGTAGGTTTAGGTAGTTTTAGCCATTATAGAGATTGGAGGGAGAAGTAGTGCTGGGTAGAATTTTTGGAGTTGGTGGTGAATTTGCTGATTTTATTGTAGCAGAATTCTAATTTGGATTGTAGGCCAAGTTGGAAGTTGGTGAGAAGTGTGGCTTAGTATATGAGATAGGGGAGAAGGTAGGAGGAGGCTAAGGTCTTTCAAGTGGAGGGAGTGAGGTAGTGATGTATCTGTACAGGAGTCCTAATTTTTGGTGTTTTTTTTGATAGCTGTTTGAATATGGATGTAAAATTTTAGATGCTCACCAAGTAACTTGATGTGAGATACTATTTCAGTGGGGATGTTGTTTTGGCTTAATATAGTAATGGAAGTATTGTCAAAGGAGGAGATTCTGGAGGGAGTAAAGATCATTAGTTTTGTTTTATTTGCATTTAGGGTGAGGTGGTTGTTGTGCATCCAAGTTTCTGTTGTAGTAAAAGCTGAGTTTTTAGTAGTAGATCAGAGGGGGAGTCAGCAGTGCAGATGATTGTAGAATGATCTGCATGCTAGATTAGGGAGGTATTGGAGATGGTGTGGTGAAAGTTATTGATGAATATGTTGAAAGTAGGGGGCCAAGGACAGAACCTTGGTGAATGCCAGTGGGGGTGTGTAAGAAGGAGGAAGTTGAAGATTTCCATTTTACAGCTTGCTATCTTTCGGAGAGGTAGCTAGAGAACCAGAATATGGTAGAGGGAGATAGGTTGAGAGAAAGGAGAGTTGAGATGGGAGTATAGGGTGGGAGATGGTATCGAAAGCTTTGGATAGGTCAAGAAACAGGGTAGATATGAGTTTACCAGAGTCATGGGCATGGTTAGAGGATTCAAGGAAGGACAAATGGGCAGTGATGGTACTGTGGCCAGGACGGAAATCATGTTTGATGGGGGTAAGGTGGTTATTGTGTGTTAGATATGACATCAGTTGAGTATGAATACACTTTGCTAGGATTTTTGAAAGTGGAGAAAGGATGGCAATGGGCCGGAAATTGGTGGTGTCAAAATTTTTACCTCCCTTGTGAAGTGGGATGATGAATGCATGTTTCCAAATTGAAGGAACATAGGATTCGTGGATGGATCTGTTTATTAAAATGGAGATTGCCAGGGCTATGCTGTTAGCAGATAGTTTGAGAAAGAAAGAGGGCAAATTCTCTGGTGCAGTACAGCGTGATTTTAGCTGGAGAAGGAGTTTTGTATTGTGCTTATGGGGACAGGGTTGATCTTGAAGGTAGGGGATTGTTGCATGTCATCAATATGGTGGGAGGAGGGTGGGGGGATGAACTTGGAGGGGGTGTGGGAAGGTGGTGGTTAGTTAAGCTATACACTCCTCAAAGAAGGAGTTAAATGATGTGGCTGTTTCTAGGTCGGTGAGGTCAGGTTTAGGGCAAGGGTTATCCTTGTTACCGGGATAGAAGAGGGGGGGATAGTATTCCAGAACTATTTGGGGTTGGTGAAGTGCTCAGACTGGAGCTTGGTGGAGTATGATTTGTGGTCTCTAGTTATTAGTTTTTTTACTGTATTGCGGAGTTGTTTGAATTCAAGTAGGGTATTAGGTAGTTTATTGTATTATAAAAAATGTAGACTACTTGCACCAAACACAGAACCTGGTACCACAGCAAATCAGCTAACACAGCAGTTGACTGACAACACAAAATGAAATCCGTGAAAAAGTTTATTTAAGTGTCCAAAACAATAAAATCAACTTTTCGTCGGGAGCAATCTCCCAACTTCTTCAGAACAAACATGGGCATGCAAACAACACGTTTTTTATATACAGTTAGTTAATTAATTGATTAACCATGTGATACGTTAATTAATTGTTCCATAAAGTTATTGTATTACATGAACTTAACTTGATGCAGAAAACATTAAGAATTCAAAGTGAACTGATGAATGAATGAATAGTTCAATAAATATGTCAATAAATATACTGATAAACCGCCAGGTGTATTATTTTAAAATTGTGCATGTATCCATAAAATTCTGAATGTGAAAAATGCTGAATGTGAAAAATGAGAATAAGGCGTAATGTGTACTGAAAAGTGAAACGTAAAGTATACTAAACAATGACTACTTTGCATTAAATGCGAAGCTCAATGTGCTAAAACAACTGTCAACAACCTGTTCACAGGGTTTCCTCCCCGACCTGTCAAACATCCACTCACAAAGCTTGCAAGGCTTAATATGTTTAAACAATTATCAACAACTTGTTCACGAGGTTTCCACCCCGTTTTATCAAACATCTATCCATAAAGCGTGCAAAGCTTACTATGTTTAAACAAACGGCAGCAACCCGTTCGCAAGGTTGCCACCCTGTGATGTTAAACATCTATTCATCCACTACCAATAAATAAATAAAAAAATTAATAAAAAATTAAGTAAACAAATAGAGAAATGAAACATATTCATTTGTTCATTTGTTTATTCATTTGTTGATTCATTTCTCTATTTATTTACTTAATTTTTTATTATTTTTTTATTTATTTATTGGTTGGCTGTGTTAGCCGATTTGCTGTGGTACCAGGTTCCGTGTTTGGTGCAAGTAGTTTATTGTATTGGTATTGTTTCCACTTTGTGTCTCTTAGGAGCATGGATTGTTTGATTTCTTTTGATAGCCAGGGGGATATTTTGGATTTGACCCATTTGTCTCTGTTAGGATCATGGCATGGTGGTGCAGCGGTAGCGTTGTCACCTCACAGTAAGAGGTTTTCCAGTTCAATTCTCAGCTGGAGAGCCTTCTGTGTGGAGTCTGCATGTCCTCCCCATAGGCGAGTGGCATTTGAAAGACAAGTGTGAATAGGCATGCCTTCGTTGAAGGTTGGGTGTCGAGCTGGCATCTCAGCTCCATAAAAATCTACTGCCAATCATTAGCAGACCGGAGTTCCGCTGTGGCGACCCCTAACCGGGAAAAGCCGAAAGAAAACAGAATCATGGCTGCTGAGTAGATTTAGAAAGGTTTCATTAAAGTAGCAATTGTGTTGTTGAGGGGCAGGGTTTTTAGGGAGGTCCAGTTGATTAGTTTTAGACAGTCAGTTAAAGTTTGTGGGTTGAATTTAGAGAGATTATGCATTTGAATCTAGTGATGTTTTTGGCATGGAGAAGGGTGCCAGTCAGCAAAGGCTGGTAGGTGGTCACTGATAGGGTGGTGGAGGGTACCTGAAGTTGAGATAAGGTTAGGCTGAGATAGTAAAATCCAGTCAAGGATGGTACCAAAGGATCCATTTTTGTTTGGCCTGGAAGAAGAGTTGATTAACTGGGTGAATTTAAAGAGTTTGATTGATTGAGAGGGGGATTGAGAGATGTTGGTGGACCATTTAATGTTTACGCCCCCTAAGATATAGGTTTCATTACTGATGTTAGAGGAGAACCAGGATAGGATGTTTTCCAGTATTGGAATGTTATTGTTGTTGCCTGGGGGATATAATGGGCAGCTATGCAAATAGATTTGTGATTGTTGATTTTTAGATGGGCTATGGTTACTTCAGAGTTGGCAAACGTAGGAATGGGGTTGGTAAATGGGGTAACTGTGTAGGTGGTAGAGTAGACTATAGCTATGCCACCTCCATTCTTATTGGGTCTATCACTATGGATCATTTGGTAACTGGGTGGCAATATTTCACTGTCTTTTATGTATGGCTTAAGCCAAGTTTCTGAGATGGCAACAATGTCGGGGTGATTATGGAAAAAACAGGTGTGGACAGAAGGGATTTTATTTCAAAGGCTTAGAGCATTAATTGTGATCAAGTGAATTGACTTGGGGTTGCCAGGATGTGGTGTGAGGGAGTGGTGGTTTTGGAGGATGGGAAGTTGTTTGGGCCTAGGTTGGGATAGATGTCACCGGAGAGATGGAGATTTGGGGCCTGGGTTGGGATAGATGTCACCGGAGAGAGAGAGAGAAATTTAGTGTAGTAGGTGTATTATAAGGTCTAGAGTTAAATGAGGTTTTAGGTAGGGGTAGAGAATAGGTTTGTTTCAGTGTGTGTGGTAGTGTAGGTGGGAAGGTAGGATTAGAAGGACTTGCGACTTATATAGTTGGTATGTGTTGGAGGAATAGAGCTCTGAAGGAATAGAAGAGAAGGATTGATTGTTGGTGTGTTGGAAGATCACTGTGTGATGTGAAGGTGAAGTATGGGAGGGGTATAGAAGTTGTGTTAAGTAGGTGAGGGTGGTAAATAGTGCTAGGCATACTGTTGAGTGTAGATGGGGTATGAATGGGAAATATTGTAGTTGGTGTGTTATTGTAAAGTGCGAGGTGGGAGGAGTGTGTGATGATTGGGTAGTGGGAGTTGTGGGAGGAATTAGGGATAGATAAATGTGCAGGTAGTGGGAACAGGTGGAAAATGGGGACATGGAGGGGAGTGGGGTGAGCCCGAAGGATGAACGGAGCTGGCAGAACACCTCCAGCAGAGGTGAGCAGAAAAAAAGTATCAGTGGATGCAGATAAGAACAGGACTCTGTTGTTTGTGGATACAGCAGTTAGATTCACAGAGTAGGGAGCAGATAGGTATGAGTGGGTTGGTAGTACTTAATTTCAGTGTGTTTCATTAGGTAGAGATGCTGCTAGATCTTTGTAAGGGCCCTGTAATGTAACTGAAAGGCAGGCACCTGGAAAATGAGCTGTGAATAGTGGTCAAAGGAGGTGGGTAATGGCGCTCTGCTGCCACCTCCTGGGGAAATACAGAGGTACAGCAGAGTGGGATAGAAAGAAGGGTAGTCCCTATGAGTGCGCACACTGTTGGGGGCGTTAAGTACAAATACAAAGCACTTTTATTCAACAGCAGCGTGTAAATAGAGGAACAGCTAAAAAAAAAAAAAATCACAGGAGCTTACATACAATTAGTGGCAACAACACACTTGTCTCCTGGAGAAGTGTGGTCCAACTGATAGTGTCGGTGTCACAGTGGGTTGTTTTGGTTTCCTGGATGGGAGAGTGTTGTGACTGTGGGAGTTAGAAGAGAGCAAATGAAAGAGTCTGAGTTACTGTCTGACTGAGAATGTAGAAAGGTGAGAATATTGTGGGTGTAGAGGTAAAGCATGTGTGAGTGGGATATGTGAGTGGAGTGGGAAGATTGAAAGTGAAGTGGGGAAGGTGGCAGAGATAGGGCATGCAGTAGGTAGCACAGAGTTAGAGGGATTTTAAAGCAGTAAAGGGAGCAGCAGAGCAGCACAACAATAAAATGTATTCTTTGAAAATGTAACAACTATAATCTTGGTTATACATTATTTAACCTGCAGTTCAACACCAGCACAAGAGAGGAAATCACTATGACAACTATATATAGCAACTAGAGTTGACCACACTTTGGAGTGTAGCAGCAGTGACACACAGGAGGAATGTGTATGTATTGTTTAATGAAATGCAACTAAGACAAACTGCTTTTAACAGCTAGTGGTACGCAGAATTTGAAGTATCTCCGCACTTTTAACATAGGATAAGAAGCAGTTCACAGTGCTACGTAAGATAGTTGGATTAAGACTTCTACAATGCCATTTAGAGGCAGCTGCAATGTGCTATTCTAGTCTAGTGCAGCATACACACATCGCATGTTATTTACAGTACAAGAAGCAGGTAAAACACCATACTCACATGCACACTAGACCATTACGACAGTTATGTGGACGTGAAAAGCTGTAAAAACACAGTTATGGAGAAATAAAATAAGCAGTAAAATGCTTTACCGATGTGCACACTACACGCTGGGACTGCAGTGAATCCTAAGATGAGTATGTCCATTAAGGGATGACACAGCGGGAAATGACTTATATAAATAGATGGACTGGGGGAGGAGGTTAGGAAATGTGATAGGTTAGAAGGTGCATGGGAGGATGGGATTGAAAATGAGGAGAGGGCTTGGGAGGGAACTGGGAATGCAGAAGAAACACCCCACCCCCAGCATAGGTGAGCAGAGAAGAAAGTATCAGTGGGTGTAGGTAAGAACAGGACTCTGTTGTTTGTGGCTACAGCAGTTAGATTCACAGAGTAGGGAGCAGATAGGTATGAGTGGGTTGGTAGTACTTAATTTCAGTGTGCTTCACTAGGTAGAGGTGCTGCTAGATTTTTGTAGGGACCCTGTAAGTAACTGAATGGCAGGCACCTGAAAAATGGTCTGCGAATACTGGTCAAAGGAGGGGGTATAGAGCTCTGCTACTACCTACTGGGGAAGTACAGAGGTACAGCAGACATGGATGGAAAGAGGGGTAGTCCCTGTGAGTGTGAATGCTGGCAGGGTTTGTTAAATACAAATACAAAACACTTTTATTCAACAGTAGCTTGTAAATAGAGGAACAGCTAAAAAACCCACAGGAACTTACATATAATTAATGTCAACAACATACTTGTCTCCTGGGGAAACATGGTCCGACTGATAGTGTCAATGTCACAGTGGATGGGAGGGTGTTGAGACCATGCGAGCTGGAAGACAGCAAAAGAAAGAGACTGAGTTACTGTCTGAGTGAGAATGTAGAAAGGTGAGAGTATGGTGGGTGCAGAGGAAGAGCGTGGGAGATGTGAGTGGAGTGGGAAGATTGAAAGTGAAGTGAGGTAGGTGCCAGAGATACTGCATGCAGTAGGCAGCACAGAGTTAGAGGGATTTTAAAGCAGTAAAGAGAGCAGCAGAGCAGCACAACAATAAAACACATTCTTGAAAATGTAACAACTATAATCTTGCTTACACAGTATTTAACCTGCAGTTCAATACCAACACAAGAACAGTAAATCACTATGACAACTATATATAGCAACAAGCATCACACACACTTTAAAGTGTAGCAGCAGTGACACACAGGAGAAATGTGTATGTATTGTTTGGTGAAATGCAGCTAAAGCAAACTGCTTTTAACTGCTAGCGGTATGCCCGATTTGAAGTATCTCCGCACTTTTAACATAGGATAAGAAACAGTTCACATTGCTACGTAAGATAGTTAGATTAAGACTTCTACAATGCCATTTAGAGGCAGCTGCAATGTGCTGAGTGCAGCATGCACACATCGCATGTTACTTACAGTACAAGAAGCAGTTAAAATGCCATACCAGTGTGCACACTATACCATTACGACAGTTATGTAGACATGAAAAGCTGTAAAAATAAAAGCAGTAAAACACCTTACTGATGTGCACTCTGCATGCTGGGACTGCAGTGAATCCTAAGATGAGTAAGTCCATTAGGGATGGCGCAGCTGGAAATGACTTATACAAACAGATGGACTGTGAGTTGGGGAGGAGATTAGGAAATGTGATAGGTTAGAAGGTGCACAAGAGGATGGGACTGAGAATGAGGACAGGGCTTGAACGGGAACCGGGAATGTAAATGAAACACCCCACCTCCAGCAGAGGTGAGCAGGAAAAAAAGTATCAGTGTGTGCAGGTAAGAACAGGACTCTGTTGTTTGTGGATACAGCAGTTAGGTTCACAGAGTGGGGAGCAGATGGGTATGAGTGGGTTGGTAGAACTTAATTTCTATGTTATATTAGTGTTATTGTGACTGTACTTGTCGCTAACACTGTTTTCAATCATATTGACTTTGTGCACATGTAGATGCTGATCTCTTTTATTGAAAGTTATAACAATTTGTCATATAGCAATGCTTTTATTCAGAGAAGCCATGATTTGTTTTCATGTTCCTCGTACAACTTATGTAGGTAGTGTTATTCTCTGGCATGGAAGAATGAGAATACTTGCTCTGTGCTGTAGATGTGCTACAGCAATCACAGGAACACATATTCTTTACAGAGAGTATGTAGTGTAATGCCTTCGCATAACCACATGTCACAACTGTACTGATATTTCTACTGTGGTGCATTCATCCTGTACAGTATCATGTACTGTTTTCTGTAAGATGCTCATATGTTCAACATCCCCATTCAGTGCCTGTTGGTATAGTTGTGACTTATGCTGTAATGCATGAATGGCATTTACCACACTTATGATGTGTCCATTTACAATGTGAGAGACCTTCATCTTAGAGATTATTTACTACACATAACAAATGATGTAATAAATTAGCACAGGTGAATTGTCATACTAGTTTTAAAACTTCCACTGAGGTACTTGTGGTTCATCCAAATGTCATTAGTCATTAGAGTTGCATCACTTGCTGTTTATTTCCTGACACAGGCAACATTATAAGAGTGTACTTAAGTTACATAACACCATTGTATCAAGTTATTGCTTTCCATGTTTATGTCAGACAATGATATACATCACAGGTTGTGATTGCATGGCATTAATGTTGTTTACTTAGGGCATGTAATGCTGTGACTGCTCCTGTATCACTTGCATTGAGTATTGGCATTTATAGCATACCTACACAGATAGACTGGTGTTCACTTCTGGGACAGCATGTATCCTACATGATGGAAATGGCTTCCTTGTCAAAGAATCAGTCATATTGTAATGCTCAGGGCTGTGTGGACAGTAACACGTACAGCTTCTTTCTGGCATTCTGACAAAATATATTTGCTCATATTATATCCATACCTTCTGTGTTAACACACACACACACACACACACACACACACACACACACACACACACACACACACACACACACACACACATTCAATTCAGTTCTTTGTGACGCCCTTCATTGCTATCTGATGTGGCACATGCAGTCAATACAGGGGTCTTAAAAGCACCTTGTATAATAGCTAAGGTATTGAATGTGGCAACATCAGTCTGGCAGACAAATGTGTCAGACTACAGTAGCTTACACACACACAAAGGGCCTGCTTTTTCATGCAATTACATACCCATGTAGATCATCAATACAACTTATATAGTATGATAGTGCTGTGTACCATTGGAAGGTGTTCTTCAGTATGAAACCAATACTGGCATACATAATTGTTATGCACCTCTCTAATATCTGTTTTGGCATGTGTTCTAAAGGACATGATGCAAATGTTTCTTAGGTCATTCACATTCCTTGCTCATGAGCATTACTTGTTTGGAAGATAGTTATACCCTGTATTGCATGTCTTCTTCCAGACATATGTATCATACGGCCATTGTTTCCATCACAGTATATGGCTTAATGGCAGATGTGTGATTCCATAAACATTTCTTACTATATAGCGTGCAGCAACGCCATCAGGAATGTGATTGGTCCATTTTTACAGCACTTTCCATTTGTGTTGAATTGCTGTTCTGTTACTGTTTCTGGTAATTGTATGGGAACATGCCCAATATTAGTACATCAGACAAATTTGTAAATCAGCAATGGCAAAACTGGACTCCTGACGTAATCCACTATGTCTTCTCATTGGTCACTTATGTGTGTTGTTTGCTATTAGAGTGTCAAGTATTATTCACATAGCCATACAACACTTGTCTGTCTATTACATACATATAGGTGCTGAACCCCTTTCCTATTGGTGCCACTGTCATTTCTTCACAAAATCATGTCTGAGTTACCTGGCATTACAACTGTGAGGTCCTTTTGTTCTTCTGTATACATTGTGAGATGGATAATACAGCATTGTCAGCTTTCATGCATCAGTGCCCTCTATATACATCCATATATACAATAATGCAGTCTTTACATTCATCCCAGTAATGTATCTTCTGCCTTTGCTAGCTGTTATCTCAATCAGCATTTCAGTAACATGTATATCACATTTTCATTCCACTTTGTTTCTGTGCAGCTTTATGTCCTTATCACATATTTTATGTTCATTATTATTTATGTGAGTAACTGAGGGATTGACATTTATACTAACTGAATTTACATCAGTCTTGTAGGTTTTATATCAGAAATGCTTCTTATGTATTTTTGTTACATTTGCCTGTGCGATATGAGTACACTTCAAACGCCAGTGCGATATGAGCACACTTCAAACATATCCCCTCTCCAGCATTAACACATCATTATAACGCATTAATGTGTAAAAACTGTCCCCCCATTTCACTTCCCCTCAGATTTTTTCCCCTTTACTTCCCCTTAATATGTCATGGCTACAGTGCATGTTCATATCTGAGCATTGCCTATATGCAAACCATTTTGTTTACATTGCGTGCTGGTGCTTGCAGCCATGTAGGCATGATGAGCAGCGTGCATATTCAATTAGGGCTGCTACTCATAGCACCAACATGCTTTGATTGTGTAGGCTTAGTGTGAAACCTACACAATTGTTAATGAATCCCAGGGTATGTGTTTGCTTTCCAGCGTGCCTATGTGATATTTGCCAAATGCAAAACCATGTGCCATTGCTATCTTCTATAAGCAGTTACAGCAATGCAATGGTCATACACTAAAGTTATCCATATCAATCTTTGATGTAGGTATTTCTCTACAGATGACAGATGACAGATGTCAGAAATACTTGATTTGGAGCAGCTTAATTAGAAGACTGTCCTAGGGATTAATTAAATCTCTGCAGGATAACTTAAGGACCATGGTAAAACAGGATTGCTAACGTGACAAGGTATTTTGAAATTCACAGACATGTTAGCTGCGATAAGGAAAGATCTCATTATTGGCTAATTTGCATGTCTATGAAGCACAGTTAACTACCATGAAGTGCAGATCAGCACTTCTCACAGTAGTTAGATAGGTCATCAGTTCCTGCTGTTGTTAACTACAGCACCTGCATCATGTAGGCAGTGGCATCCCTCTCCTCCTAGTCAGTGTCCACACACACACACACACACACACACACACACACACACACACACACACACACACACACACACACACACACACACACACACACATTCAAACACAAACATACACAAACACATGTACACATACAACAGTCCCCATACCTGCCCTTGAGTTGTCTGCACATCCCTGATATTTCCTGTCTCAACCCTAGACATCACACAAGTTTGCATTCCCATATTGCACATAAATTCCTAGTGTCTAGTGGTTTCTGCACCCTCCTTCCCCATAATGTGATAATTGGCTTTAGGGCACAAAGATTGGTATCCTTGGTTCCTAATTGTTGCCTCCACCCCCTGATCTTGTAGTGATTTAAGTGCCATTAAGGCACAAGAGCAGTATCCCTGGTATCTAGCATTCACCTCACCCTGATCCCCATAGTAGTTTAAGTGCTGTTACTACACAAGAGTAGTGTCACTGGTGTCTAGTGTTCCCCCACCCAGATCACTATAGTGCTTATTTGCCATTAAGGTACACATTTTATGAAATAATTCCTGGTATCTAGTGTTCTCCCACCTAGACTGCTGTAGTAGTTATGTGCCGTTAAGGCTCAACCCTTATGATATAATTCATGGTGGCTAGTGATTCCCTTCCCCTTAGTACAGTTATCCCTGATAGCTAATAGTCTCCCCAGCCAATGTTGTAGACTATGCTTGTTAGTCTAGTGGTGTGTGTAGAAATGACAGCCATTTCCACCCACATTCACACAAACATATACATGCACACACACACACACATGCAAACACATGCACACACACACACACACACACACACACACACACACACACACACACACACACACACACACACACACACACACACACACACACACACACACACACACACACACATACACGCACACACATGCATACACACACACACACACACACACACACACACACACACACACACACACACACACACACACACAAAAGCACAGAACCTACCTACCTGATCACACTCACAAACTTATCCGTCCATCCATTCAGAGGCACAAACCTACCATGTTCCACATGGAAGATACCATAAGGGTGTTGTAAGGGGTTACAACCCTCCCTTATGATATCTTCCATGCGGAAACACACAGGCACACACTCACATATGCAGCTCCTCATATACAATCACTCACACATTGTCCAACTCTACCTTGCAACTAATTCCTAGTACTTAAATCTTCTCCCATGTCTGAGCATGCCCTTTTGGCTGAATTCACTATGGTGAGGTGGCAGGACTGACCATGCTAATCTGCTTGGGCGATCGATTCTATGAGTCGCTCAATGACTAGATGCCTTCCTGGAGGCAGTTCTAGGGGAGAGAGTACATGGCTAATTATCATATGTCTCTCCCTCTGACTGCTTCATTTGCATATACCATGATCTCAGGCACAGCTCATTGTGGTGCTCCATCCTAGGGCATTGTGTTACGGCTGTCTTTGATTTCCAAAAGGTTACTGCAAAGTGTACTCAAGGTGCAGACCTTGTGGTAATCTTCACAAATTCCCATTTTTTTTAAATATTTTAAAGGTGTTTTTAGTTGTGACATATGCTCAAATGTTTGTTTTGCAAATAGTTATTTGAAAAATTATGCTACTGTTTGGCAGTATTACACAGCTCAAGATTTTTTATTGCCTGACAGAGAACTAGTTTGCTATTTTATTTTTGTCTGTCATAAACACTATATTAGACAAACATTGTAGTCATTCACAACACACATCCATGAGCACAACAATACTATTTGACATGCTGATAGGTGGAAACCAGGAACTGTTCAATCTAAGAATATTCAAAGATCTAACCCACCCTTGAAATATTTCATTATGTTAAAATTAATCTTGATTACTGGGTGCTCATCAAGACAACATTTAAAGAAAATTAAAAGGCTGAAAGCTAAACTACTTCTTATTAGCATTACTTTGCTAGCCACTTGGGCTTAATGATGGCATGCTGTTCAAGTGAATAGTAGAAGTATATTATTTCATGTTTTTACATTTTTTATTTATTATTTGAAAATCATATGTGCTTTTATGTCTGATTCTTTCAGTTATATAGTATATTTGGTGCGTATTAGAATTGTATTATTCTAAAAAAGAACATTTTGACAAGGGAGCTCTAGAGATTTTTGCCTTTAGCAAAATAACATTGGCATGATACTATTTTTCTTGCTCTGCAAGGTCAGTCTGCTGTTATTTATTTGCATTCTTAGATACAGCACTATCTGTTTCTTCAGAGGCATCCGAAGCAAAAGTAAAAACCGAATCATAAAACAAAGGGTCAGAATTCAGGGTGCATTTATCATGTTTTCCTATCACTTTACATGTAACTTATGCAGCTGAATAATTTTTATCTTCTGCTCACACTGTGATACTACAAGAAAGTGAAAGCTGCTAGTAATGTCAAATCTAGTCCTGAATCAAAGCAAGTTACTTGCTATGATAGATAAAGGACAAATAGAGGTTGTTACTATTTACACAACAGCAAAGACATGTCTGTTTGTACCTTAGAATCTTCATCATACTGTTCAACTATACAGATTTTTGACTCTTATTTTTCATCTAGTCCTCATAAAATTTGTGGTTTTCTAGAAAATCAAGGAGGATTGAAGTCAATACATAATGAGAAACATTTAAGTTTCAGACCTCATATTCTTCAGAAAATGCACACTGATGTAAAACCCTTTTATTCTAGTATCTTTCTAAGGTTATAAGAGCAACATTTACAATATTTTCATTTTTGGGCTGTTGCCCTATTGTTTTTGGCTTTGTCCAGATTTCTTGTACATAGAAGTTGAGAAGTATGTAATTTGTTAGTAACAGGTATAAGATAAAATATATACAAACAGACACATGTACACACACACACACACACACACACACACACACACACACACACACACACACACACACACACACATGCACACAGATAGATATGTATTTGATTGTGTGTGTGTGTGTGTGTGTGTGTGTGTGTGTGTGTGTGTGTGTGTGTGTGTGAGCATGCATGCATATCTAAATTTACCTTTTTTTGGCTGGGATAGTCCCACTAGGCATAGCGTATTTTCCATTCTTGTGACAGAGCTGAGGTGGTATTTTCACTGTCTATGGAATATTTAGTGAGGGCACCAGGGGAGTTCCCCTACTCTTTTCTGGGGGATGCTGACAATCAGAGAGAGAGAGAGAGAGAGAGATGTTGAAGGTGTACAGCATGATGCGGAGTATAGAACAAATGTTTCTACTGGATGCAGAACAGCAAATGGAAACTGATGGTGATAATCTATGAATGTGATTATCACTGAAAAAAACGAAAACATCTGCAGAATTAATGAAACAACTGAATTAACTGTTGATTTGTATCTGATACTGCAGCTGATAAGTTTCAAGCATGTTCAAGTCTAGTGGTTGCTAATCTTGTAGAAAGGGCAGAGTAAAAGGGACAGCCACCCTACACACTAGTTTATGGGAGACAAAATTAAGAAAAATTACTGTATTTTTATTATTTATTTATTTATTTTTATTAACTAAGGCAAATACACCCTTTGCATCATCCTGCTTGTTTTGCCTTCTTTCCTGCAAGCCTGGCTATTCCCCTCCCTCTTTAAATGTCACCCTATGTGTGTGTCTTCTCATTTGCATTTTGCATAAGGAATGAGTCTCAGACACAAACCCCAAAGGACTCTGAGAAGTGGGATGTGTAGTGAAGCCAGTGGCACCCACAGCAATAACAATAACCATTCTTTTCTAAAGAAAAAAAAAGGAAACTTAATTGGTAAGAGTCATTGGCTTTTTATATTCTGTTGTGGACTGTGTGCAGTGTGAGTGTGGAAACCAGATCAGACTGCAGAGCTGAAAAGATATAGACAGACACACAGATACGACATTATTTGTAATTATTTATTTTGTACCAGTAATATATATTTATTTACTTTTTTGCCATTCCAGGATAGAACAAGGAGTTTGCTACTAACTGGGGAAAAAAAGAGTGCTCACATATCACTAGGTAAGGCAAAAGTAGAAAACAATTGCTAGAATATTAGCTTTTGCATAAGCATGCATTTTCTGAAGGCTATGAAGTCTGAGGCTCAAATGTAGGTCATTATTTAGTGACTTGAAGTTGAGGGGAGTTTAAAACAATTTGCTCCTATAAGCTGTTAGAAAAATAATAGGTGTTATATCGGGTCTATATTATATGATCGAAGAATCTTTTCTTCGAACACATAATAATTGACACATATACAGTGAACGCTGTAAACTGCGAATAGCCATGTCCTCAAATTTTTTCAAACAGAAAATAATTCACGTGTCCGTACAATAAAAAACAAACTTAAAAACACTAATCGAGTGGGGGGCTTCACCCCCACACACACACACCCCCCTAACAAAATATACCAACTCTGAAATCGCTTTACATTGAAAAAAAGGGCAATTCCTGATAACGGCCAACTGAATTTTTTCCTAAGGAAAAAGTTCGAGGACGTAGCCATTCGTGGTTTACTGCATTCGCTGTATATGTGTCAATTATTATGTGTTCAAAGAAAAGATTCTTCAATCACATAATATAGACCCGTTATATCAGTATGCATTACATTTTCTGAAGGATATAAAGTCTGAAACTCCAGTGTATGATGTTATTTAGTGACTTTGAAGTTGGGGTGGGATCAGGGATAAAGTTTAAAATATTGTTATAAACTCAGAAAATGGGGTTTTGGATTTAAGTATTTTCTGTAGTATTTGAAGTCTGAAGCTAAAATTTCTGTCATTAATTAGTGAATTGAAGTTGGTGGGGGGGTCATGGGCAAAGTTTAGCATATTGTTCTAATAAACAGAGAAAGTTGTTAGAACAGTAGGTTTTGTATTAGAATGCATTTTTCTGAAGGATATAAAGTATGAAACTTAAATGTATGTCATTATTTATATTGTGTGTTGAAGTTCTCTGTTTTTTTTTAATTGCTAAAGCAATATGTGTCTTCTTTAAATTGCCAGAGCAATGCAAGGCTTTGTTAAATTGCCAAAACAATTTGTGACTTGTTCAAATTGTCAAAGCAGTATGTGGTTTCCTTAAATTGCAAAAGCAATATTTTTGATTGGTTGTGGACCACATTACATTTAAATGTTTTACCCTGATAGCACTTAAACTTCATAGGTCCACAGGAGGTTACTAGGCTAATGCCAAGCTTATCCATATTTATCCCAAGTTGCCCCAATTGTTGGTGGTTAAGTGAGTGAATTCAATAGAATTTCCTGTTTAGAATTGCCTTTGGTTGCCATTTCATATATGTATATATATATATATATATATATATATATATATATATATATATATATATATATAAATATGTGTATACATATATATATATATATATATATATTTATATATATATATATATGCATTTATTTATATATGACTTCAGGAACTTCTGCACTTGCCAATACAGTGTGTTACATTTGAACAACTGTGACATGAACTTGGGTGGCAGAGCAAGTAACTATTAGCTTCATGGATAATATGTCTTTTAGGTCTTCCATGAAAGACTAGGATGGTACCTTTGACTATCATTGTGGGGAAATGGTCCCCATTTTCAAATAGTAGAACAGGAGAGAATGTTCCAGTTACTATGGTATCACAGACCTCAGCCTCACTGAGAATATGTATGCCAAGGTGCTGGAATGGATCGAACTCTTTGATTCCAGAAAAGAGATGTAGATTCCATCCTAGAGGTAAAACAATGGATCAACAATTGCCCTTGCAGAGACATTGGAGGAGAAATGGCAGCTTGCTCATACCACTGCGTGTGAAAAGATGTTCATTGTTCTTTTGGAATAATGTGGCAGTATGCTTTTCTAGTGATGCTTGGAGAACAGAAGATACTTTCTTAAAATATTAAATTATTTATATTATGTAACAACGTTTCATATGGGAAACAGCATGTCAAAATAATATTAAATGTTATAAAAAGTAGTATCAATGTGCTATTTAGTTTCTCAACATATGATACTATCAAGTAAATGGCAATGCATTTCCTTTCATGCAAGAATTTTTTTGAATATATCTGGGAAGGGATATTTCAGCTGAAACATTTGGCACATGAGAATTCATGACTGGGGGATTTTGATATTTATTGATGTGATTCATAGTCCCTGTCCTTTACTACAAACCAGCCAGTCTCAGTGTTGATGAGAAGTCCTCTATAATACAGACAGGCATGTGATTCAGGAGCTGCACTGAACATCTTTTGGCTTGCAGTCAGTGGAACTCTACAGTAAATGAATTGCCCAAATGGAAAACATTCTGTTTGTATATTTTCATGAAGAACTGAGCACCTGTTTGAATAAAGACCACAGGTGGGTGATAAAAGAGCACAGCAAGAGTGAAGCCTTTGCCCTACAACTTGACAGGGATGGAATCAATATTTAAGTCAGACATAAATACAGGGTGTGAATGTGACTGTTCTGCATCACTGCCAATTAGAAGAGGTTATGTCACTATTAAAGGTCTGCACAGTACTGGAGCTTTAAGTCATTTATGGAACAGAACCAGCATGGGTTTAAGAATTATAGTGGTAATGCCAGTGAGGTAGAACTGTATTTTGTTAAGTGTGATCAAGGAGCAGTGCCTGGCTAAGTTATATGCTCAGAGGCACACACATTGTTTAACTGTGATGGAAGGGTTAAAATCTGGGAATACAGGATGAAGCTCCATCAGATTCTCATTAGACCTAGTAAGCAATGCAGCTAGGCATAAGTTAGAGATACAGAGCAAAGCACACAAGATTCTATGTGTGTGTGTGTGTGTGTGTGTGTGTGTGTGTGTGTGTGTGTGTGTGTGTGTGTGTGTGTGTGTGTGTGTGTGTGTGTGTGTGTGTGTGTGTGTGTGTGTGTGTGTGTGTGTGTGTGTGTGTGTGTGTGTGTTTGTATGCGTTTTGGGGGACAGTTTCGCCATTATATGCAGGATACATAGTAAATCATCAATGTGTTCCTCTGCTGTAATAACAAAGAGAGAATCCTGAGGGGGCTAAATTGCTATGCTGAAGGAGTACAGTATGACAACACACTGTACTAGGATGGTCTTTAGGTACCAGCACAAACTTACATTTGAAAGATGTCTCTATAACGTTCCATGTAGGCATTATCTGTACTCACTGTGGGATACTGCTGCTAGCGTGGTATACAGGAATCGGCAACATAGTTCAAAAGGTGAGCAAACAAAAATGCACTAGGGAAGAGATAGATATTCTATATTTAATCACAAAACTGAATGATCTGCAGCTTATAATAAACTCACGATTGCAATCTGTCTAGAAAATTCCCTGTACTCAGAGGTAATGCAATCTTTTAGTTGGGATGGTGAGTTGCAGTGGTGTGAGGCAGAACCTTCATACTGGGATGAAAGAGACAACCCTTCAACAAAAAATGTTTTCATCCTGTCAGAATGAGTTTCAGCTTTCAATGTCGCACTGAAAACTCACTGTTTTGTAATCATACTTTTAAATGATGGTCACTCCACCTTCAATTTTCTTGTTATGTAACGAATTCACAAACTTACTGAAGCATGGCATGCTAATTACAAATACCAAATCATCATTTGCATCTTTTATGGGCTTCATAATCCATGGGTGGTGCCACTGAGCTAGGGAATCAGAAACATAACAGCCACTTATGAGTGCAAACTTCAACATAGGCCACAAATAGCTTTGCTGTGCTACAGAAGAAATTTGATATATATATATATATATATATATATATATATAAATATATATATATAACACATATATATATATATATATATATATATATATATATATATATATATATATATATATATATATATATATAGATATATATATATATATATATATATATATAGGTATAGATATACATATATATATATATATATATATATATATATATATATATATAGAGATAGATATAGATATATGGGTCTAGGACTATTCACTGAAAGCCCATTTCACTGAAAGTCAAATGACTGTCCACAAATCACTGAAACACATTTCACTGAAAGTTATATATGGCCTTTTCCCCACTGTAGTGCGACCCTGAAGTTAGTATATATTAGTAAGGGGGGTTCTGGGGGGTACAACCCCCCCCCACATTGGGGGGTGTGGGTGGCATAGCCCCTCACATAGTTTGTATATATAATATCTTCAGAAAAGAGTAATTTATTGGAATTGCAAGTATCCATGTATATAGTTCAAAATATTTAAAATATTATATACACATATATATATATATATATATATATATATATATATATATATATAGACCTATTTTTAATCAAGGAATTCAAACTTCACCGGATGTACAAATAACTGCAACTGCACTTTAAGGTAAACCCATCACTCTGAACTACACTACGTCGAAACTCAGTATCACAAAAATTTACATGTCAAACATACCCCCTGCAACTTATATATACCAACTCCGAAATCGCACTACAGTGGAGAAAAGGATATATTTCCTTATCCTCACTGCACAACGAGCCATATCAAAAAGCTCCTGTTTACATGCCACTCCCATTACTACTTTAAAAAATGCAAAAAAACACCATACCTGCTCTTCTACATGATACTGGAACTGGTAAATGCTCTTCAAAAATTTGTAATTCGAAGTAGTGCATTTTCATTAAAGTGCAGTTTTGGTTGTTTGTACTCAGCTTTCTGACATTTTCTGAAATGTAAATTTGTAGAAGAAAAGTTGACTCATATCAATATATATGTATAGGTCCACTACCAAATTATGAAATTTAAAAACATCAAACCTCTGATTACCAATGCCTAGAGGATCAAGGTTTTGAAATATCAAAAAAAAAAAAAAAAAAAAAAAAAAAATTCCAAAACATTAAAAGTTATAATTTTATGTTTTTGTAGGGGGGCAAGCACCCTGCACCCCCACACTCCCTGCTACTTAAATATCCAACTCCAAGATCACACTACAGTGAAGAGAAAGTGCCCATTCCGCGGTCTACGGCAATTTCCATTGACAAGTTTCAATACTTCAAAACCTCGATCCTCTGGGCTTCGTTAATCAGAGGTTCGATATATATATATATATATATATATATATATATATATATATATATATATATATATAAATATATATATGTATATATATATATATATATATATATATATATATATATATATATATATATATATATATATATATATATATATATATATATATATACATATATATATATATATATATATATATATATATATATATATATATATATATATATATATATATATATATATATATATATACATATATATACCTAGGGGGAATTTAATAAAGCCTACATGGTCTTATTTACTGTGTAGGCAATGTGGCATGCTTTGTGATGCAGTAAACAGAGCTAGGTGGTGTGTGCACACATGGGTCAACATGGAAATATCCATGGCATGCAAATCACCTCATATGCAGGTGAATTTTTTGCAAATAAGGGAGGTAGAGTGATTCAGCAAGCAGAGAGACAGTCCTGCAGACCCCATGTTGGTGGCCGTAGTGTAGACGGAAAAATTCTGCATACAGGATTTTAAACAGATAACAAGGGTTGGAAAAGTGAAGTCAGATGGACAGAAATAGAACAACAGACACAGATATGTGCAAAACTATCCACCATGTGTCCATAAACAGAAGGGAAATAAGTTAAAATAATTTTATTTTTTTAATGATCATGTTATGTTTGCACAGTGAGCTGCAGTGTGCAAACATAAAGTTATGAAAAAAAACCATAGGGAAAAAAACAAATTTCATAGTGTGTGACAGAAATGTAGTATGGGACCCTGCATGGAGTATCCACGATGGTGGAATTGTGCTGTTGCTAACAAGGTAGGGCCTGAACTGTGTAGATTCCAGGTTGTGTGCACAGAACCCTATGCAAATGAGTTGGGGTTACTGAAGGGCACAAATGGGTATCCGTGTCCACATATCCCTTCCATGTAGGTACAGAACTATATTGGTGCCCACAGAAGGGGTAGCTGCTATTAATGGGGGTGTGTCTGAGGACTTGTAAGCTCAAAGGAGCTCAGCTGTGCTTGTTTCCACAGAATGCTGCTGTGCTCAGCGGGGGCTGTACACTGGCTGCTAAGCTCTATTTACCTTCAGGGTACATATTTCAGTGTGTTTGCATGGCACACCACCACGATGAGCAAGCTATTTCAGGGGGATGTGTACAATGACTGCTGAGCTTTGTTTACCTTCATGGCACTTGTTTCCTTGTGTTTCAGTGGCGCGACACAGTGTTGAGTGTATCCAAAAGCCAATGATATATTAATTACTGATTTACTTAAACTAGAGCCTTTAAATGTTTTTAATGATGTCCTTGGCAGGTGGAATGCATCACAGGTAGCCAATCATGCAGCCTACACCTAGAGAGGGGCCCAATAAAGGTTGCATATATCCTATAATCTGATTTTTCTTCCAGACTCTGCACCAGTGGAGTACAGACTTGGGAATTTTAACTGTAGGAATGCTATGGGTTGCTGCAGCTCTGCTACATCTGTATGTGCTAGATGCTGAGGTCAGTGCTGCTGCTGCTGCTGTTGACAGTAGGCCTAGACTGAGAAGGAGAAGTGTATTCATGCTCAGGGTAACCTTCTAGGAGCTACATGAGCTGGAGATTGTAGAGCATTACAGAGTGGACAGGGACATGCTACAAGAACTCATTGAGCTCTGCCGCCCTCAACTCAGACCCAAGCCAACAGAGGGGAACTGATTTCAGTGGACAAAAAGGTGTGTGTAGCTCTAAGGATACTAAACACTGGCACTTTCCAAAGCCCAACTGGGGATGTGATGGGGGGGTCTCACAGGCATCAGCATACAGGGTATTCCATCAGTTCCTGGATGCCATGCTACCACATACACGTGAGCACATTTATTTTCCCCTCACCCCTGAGATGAGGGCCAGCTATATGTAGCACTTCTACCATGTAGCACTCTACCCTGTGCTACTGGGTGCCATAGACTGCACTCATGTACACAGCAAGGCACCACACAGTGAGGAGAGTAGAATCTATGTCAATCGCAAGGGGTATCACTGCATCAACTGCCAGGTCGTGTGCATTGCCCAGGGCATTATCATGACTGTGTGTGCTGGCAGCCCTGGCAGTTATCATGATTCCCATATCTGGCACTCATCACAGCTGTACCAGATGTTTGCTAGGGGGGACATCCCACACGGCCATTTACTGGGGGATGCTGGCTTGCATTGCACTGGAACAGTGGATGATGACACCCATCAGAAATACAGACACACACACACACACACACACACACACACACACACACACACACACACACACACACACACACACACTCACACAGAAGAATGCCATAATGAGGCACATGCACAAACTAGGAACATCATAGAGCACGTGCTTGGGTGGCTGAATTTATGCTTCTGGTGCCTCGATATATCTGGAGGAGCTCTGCAGTACTCTCCAGCCACATGTGCAAAGATGTTCACAGTATGTGCCATGCTACACAATATGATCCTGCAGAAACAGCTGCAGTAGGATCATCAAAGGGAAGGGACACTCAGCCCCCCACCACTGCCTAGGTCCACACAGCAACAGCCACAGTAGGACTCAGAGGAGGAACCCCCTGAGGATGTCCCTGTAGGCAGATGTAGGTGTGCCCAGTATGCCCTGACCTTGGCCAAGAGACAATGCATAGCACATGCAATGACAACCTAGGGCCCTAGGGACTGACAACTTTCTCCAACTCGCATACATATAGTAAAAATGATGCCAGCCAGCCCACAAAATCTGTACCTAACCATGTATTGACTGTGTACTGTGTGCATCAGATAGAGTCAGCCCCAATCTACAGGTCTGCCAACTGCTGCATTCGCAAGGTAAATCATTCACCTATACACCCCTCTAAGGAGTACTAGAATATGGTAGCATATGTATGGACCTGCCACATGTATGCAAGGGAATATAGTGGGCTACTGGGCTACTTGGAGAGATCTAACAGTCACATAGGACAACAGAAACCCAGTCCAATAGTATGTGCTCCATAATATTCACTAGGCCACATGGCTGGAATATCCACTACATTAGTCAAGGGAGATGGTAAACAGTGGGGTCACAGGACAGTCACACAACTTTCTATGCTAGCAGATCATGGGCTGCTCATCCCCTACCCCCATCATTTCAGTATTCCCTTACAATTGCTGTAACAGTATGTCAACAATTATATATCAGCAGACCATGCAATCTCAGGGCTGTGACATAGAACCTTGGCACACATTGGATGTCACACGTAATGCAGGGATGATAATGTATGTCTGTATGCTATTGATTGTGTGATGAATAACACATCTCTGTTTGGCCCAGTGGGCTAGGGATGTCACCATGTGTAATGGTATTGATGGGTTGAATCTGGCAGCATCCACATCTTTTGCATGTGAGGTAGTCATATAGTGGTATTCCCACAGACTGTCAGACCCCACAATCTGTTACTGCAAGAAAGCTGGACAAAGTCAGAGAGAATGGGTGGGTAAAGGGCCGTAACTACAGAGACATTACACATGCTCTGACTACCCTAGTACGTGGCTAGTGTAACAGCGGATTGCGTCACAACAGAATATCTGCAGGATGTAAAGTCCATCACTCAAATGTGTCTGTAGGTCTGTGTGTCTACAAGTCTGTCTAAATCCTTCACTCCACTCCAGTTTGCATATCAGGCAAATAGATCGACTGCAGATGCAATAACAGTCACACTACACCTTGCATTAAAACACCTAGAAGGGAGGAACAACTATGTAAGGATGCTGTACATTGACTTCAGTTCTGCGTTCAGCACTGTGATACTGATGCAACTGGTGGATAAGCTCATGAAACTCAGGATAAACAAACACCTTTGTAACTGGACTCTTGACTTTCTGATTGGTAGACCCCAGTGGACATCCACTGGAAACAACACCTCTCAACGCATAGTCCTGACTACTGGTCTTTCCCAAGGTTGTGTGCTTAGCCCCTTGCTCTTCACCATCCTCACCCATGACTGCACTGCAAAACTTAAGTCAAACCATATTATAAAATTTGCGGATCATACCACAGTCCTGGGTTTCATTAGTGGTGGGAATGAACATAACTACAGGGATGAGGTGAACACTTTGATCACCTGGTATGACAGGAACAATCTGGACCCGAATGTTAATAAGGAAAGAAATGATTATGCACTTCAGGAGAAAGCAACAGTTCACCAATTACTCACTATCAAAGGGGAGGTAGTAGAGAAAGTCAAAACAACCAAGTTCCTGGGTCTTCACATCTCTAATGACCTTTCCTGGGCTGCTAACACCAACCATATAGTCAAGAAGGCTCAACAGATGTTTCACCTCCTGAAAAAGTTCAAAAAAGCCAGGATCCCACTGTCTACTCTTACCACATTTTACAGAAGAGCTATTGAGAGCTTCCTCACTAGCAACTTCATAGCATGGTTCAGCAACTGCACAGTTGCTGAGAAGAAGAAACTACGGAGGGTGGTGAGGGTGGTTATGAAAATCTTGGGCTCAAACCTCTCTTCTATTCAGGAGCTTTTCTTTACAAGAGCATGAAAGAGAACATATAAAATGCTTGCTGATTCAGCCCATCCAACCCACAACTGGTTCTCACAACTTGTGTCTGGAAGGAGGTATCACAGCTTCCACTGTACAACTACCAGATTCAGGAACAGTTTGTATTCTACAGCTGTCAGACATTAATATGGACACCAACCGTAATACCTGATACATTGAAGCCTATTTTTTTCATTTAATCCTGCTGCTCTGAGCAATTACCACCAGCATTACTATCATGCAATATGATGGCTATACTGAGTCACATCTAAGGTTAACAAGTGCCATTTGGTAATTAAACAGCTATTATTCACTAGTATCCATGTATTCTCTTTCTTAACAGTGTAAAGGTTTGGTGGTGGGTATTCATTTATAATTTATCACTGGATAATGTGTATTGAATGGGTTTATGTAATGTGAACTACCTCTTGCATGTCATATGTGCTGTTATTTTCTTTCTTATGTTATTCTTTGATACCGCTGCATCTACATTAGTTGCACTGCATTTCTCTCATGAGCTAACATTTGTAATTTTGTTTAGGCTGTACTTGTGAGTCCTAAATGACAATAAAGTTTCTTTGAATCATTGAATCTTTGAGGTGGTATTATTCAGTGACTGCATTATACAATAAGTTACCAGAACACCACAAATGTATGAGGAACAGACCAGACATATGGAGCAAAATGCTAGACTTTCTGCAAAAACATGTAGACTGAGAGGTATGCAGACTGTCACCCTGTGTGTGGTGTTACATTATACACCCCAGTTACATATTAAGTACAGCAGACAGCTGGGGAATGTCGTGGACTGGTTCAGGGAAGTGCTGTACTGTGGAAATAAGTGCAACAATGTCTGTAGCACACACAATCCCAGACTGGAGTACAGATAGCTCTGGCCTGGAGTCACCTTGTAACTACTGACAGTCCCACTGGGCATGCTCCTACACTTAGCTAACTTGAGTGCAATTCGGTTGCCTCTGCACCACAAAGTCCTGTTGTTGCCTCTGCATCACAAAGACCTGCTATATGGAAATACATCTGTACATACAGACATCTACATATAGATTTTTTCTGTCCCTATCCCCCACTCACAAAAGTAGTGTATGTAGCAGTATGTACCCCAAATATATATAATACTGTGATATATATATATATATATATATATATATATATATATATATATATATATATATATACGTATAGAAATATATTACAATGATAGACAGACTCTCTACATATATCTATATAGCACACATACATAATGTACACACACAGTGGCATTTATAGAGGCATCCCTGTTATACACACATATATATATATATATATATATATATATATATATATATATATATATATATATATATATATGGGGATGTATGAATCCCCCACATACCCTATGAAAGCTGTGGTCATCTTCACTCCCACATCAATGCACTTGTCAAGAGGAACCAAACAAAGGCCACAACAGTACATATTCCACTCACCCTCAGACCCTTGTGCCTGCAGAATGTCACCCATGTAGACAAACAGGTGAGCAGGTGGTATAATATATAATGATTCCAATCCATGCTTTTGACAGGAAAAAGTGTCCTTGACCACATGTTTGCCTATATAACTGTGACCAGCCACATATGGCCATATTGGTGACTGTACACACATAACAGGGATATTAACAGGTACCCTACTCCTAGGGCACTATATACAATAACAGTAGCAAGCAATATCACTCTGCAGACCACACATGCTGTCCAATACAAGCCTGCTTTGTGCACTCCACAAGTACAGTGCCTGCAATCACATATTCAACTGATGTAATTTGTAACACATGCAATAAATACTGTGAGCTATAGTGTGTAACAGTAGATTGGTAGGGTTTCTAATCTCACAGCAGCCAACTCAGTGTGTGTGTAAATATATCCCCTTGCAGCAGAATGGGTATGTCCTCATGGGCTATCATGTGCAATGGTTGTGTACTTTTTGGCCCTGTAACTAGCTGCTGTCCTCTAAATTGTCCATTTCTACATAGCCTGCTGATATCAATCACCTTAGTACTGGCTGGCAATCTAATATCAGATAAACTCCATGGCACATGTGATAAGTACTGCATGCTATAGTGTGCAATAGGAAATAGGTAGGGGTTCTAATCTCCAAACAGCCAACTAAGTGTCTGTGTGTATAAATATATCCCCTTGCAACACATGCCCTCATTTGCTTTCCACGTACAATGGTTATGCACAATTTGGCCCTGTAACTAGTTTCTGCCCTCTAAATTGCCCTTCTCTACAGGGCCTGCTGATGTCATCCACTTTAAGAGCACTGGCTGACAATATAATATAAAGTAAACTTTATGGTGCATGCAATAAGTACTGCGAGCTATAGTGTGTAACAGTTGATAGGGAGGGGTTCTAATCTCACAACACCCAATTCATTGTGTGTGTGTGTATGTATCCATACTGCATACATATGATAACCTTTGTAACATACACATTGGTAGGATTTTGCATTACTTTACTGGTTGTAGGTGATGTGGCTTCTCAAATGAATGAACACAACATGGCCTGATTATATCAACAAGCAGTACATATCCTATACAGATAGTACTAGCAGACATGAGGTGTGGTGTGTCCATTTGTTATTGTCCTCTGTACTGTGTACCACTACAAAAGTAAGTTTTCCACTGTGCATGCAGCCAACATGCACTGTGTGTGCACAATGGTGTGTCCTGTATACAGTGAGTTGAAGTACTGCTAGCCTGAATGTGGCTATGTGTGCATGACAGCATTGTATATCATGTTACAAAGCAATAGGAGATGTGCACATCACTAGCATGATGTCCATACAGCCATCACAAATGGAGATATCACAGCACATTGTAGCACATATTGCCCAAGTCCACAGGAGATGCAGCCACGCTCCCAGTGTGGAGATGACATCCGCCCAGTGAATCATACAGATGGCATGTGCATAAGTGCACTGAGGTGCTCTCTGTACCATAACAGTATGGAGGGTCTGTGTTAGGGGTGCATTACATCTGCTACACAAATGTCACCAACAAGCATATACTGCTAATGTCACATAGTGCCTTAATGTCCTTAGGGTGACTAATCCATCTACTATGCTTTCTAGAGATACGCAGCATATACAGTCAAGTGGAGTCACACCTTGCCTTGTATGCATGGCACAGATGACCTATGGGTAAGCTGAATGGCACAAGTGACACTGACATGCATTGCGGATTAACAGTGGTGAACACATACTGATGGTCCTGTAAAGGGCCATACTGTCATCTGCATGTGTCAAAACAGTTTGGAAAGTACATCAACACATGGACATTGTTGTCAGATAGTGGCATGTTGAGGGGGGAGTATATGGAGGGTATGGGTATGTCACCCACCGGTGACTTTGACCGCAGCTATGCCATATGAATTCTGCCATACCACTGTACAGACATGCTGATGTGAGGCACTTGAACTGTATACCTGTGTGGCCAGGTCTGTTTGGCTACCAGTCACCCCATGTATGTGCAGCACATGTAGGGACTGCCATGCTACTAACTGGGGACATAGGTATCCCCAATGGAAAGGATAGTACATATATATTTGATTGTGATTTATGGTCACTACTATGTCACCAGGCATGTATTTGTAATACCGTTATGCAAGACACTGACATAACACAGTGACTGTATGAGTGCTCACTAGTAGCAGACAGCAGCCAACACTGTTAGCCAGTCAGTCAGTACCCATGTGTACTGTGGAAACATGCAGTCCAAGCAGTAGAGGACCCATGGCTGTGTCCTGTTGAGCACTTTTGCTTACAGAACAGCTATTGGAGTCAGATGTCCCTATGTTGCATATGTTTGTCATCAGTGGGCCACGTAGTGACCCCCACATTGACAATATTGTGGATGCCTAAGTGGGTCCTTTGTGCATGTTACCTGAATGGGTGGTACAGTGAGATGGTTTGGCTCAGTCTGGGTGTTGTACACCCTGATGTACTCCCACCCATGTCCCTGTGGACTGCCATGACAAGATTTATGGCAATAATAGGGCAGCAGGGCATGCTGCCAAATGTGTACACCATGTACAGACTGGTATGTCAGCTGGTGTATATGCAAGTATCCGAGAGTCAAACCCTGGGAACATAACATATGGACATAGGATATTTGTAGATGTGTCAACTCCATCACCACCCCTTGTGTATATATATATATATATATATATATATATATATATATATATATATATATATATATATATATATATATATATATATATATATATATATATATATATATATATATATATATATATATATATATATATATAGACCTTATCACAAAGTATAAATGATGTCATATTTCTGCTGTGTGCCATGCCATTGTGTGTGTGTATTGCCACCATGTGTCCAAAGGGGATGTGGCACTGGTATCATCATATGCACAGGGTGTGGTTTGGGGGTGCTGGAGGCCTAGGCTGTGCCAAACAGTTGACAGCATGTGCATTAGTCAGGAAGGGGTGGAGGTTAGACAAGCCATGGAGAGGTGCTGTGTGTGTCTGTAGGTGACCTGCATGTGACACAGTCAAGCCCAGTGCTAGCCCTACACATGTGTATGTCAGACAGCTGTGGACCGTATATGGTAGAGTGGACAGTTCACCATCTCCAGCCATTAACACGGGAACTGGCTCTGCCAGGAGTTGCACTGGCACCACCATGCTCAAGGTCAGATGCAGTACTAGTACCTGATGGTGACTGCTGTCTGCTGGGACTGTGCACCCCATGGGACCACCCAGGACTATGTGCCCATGGCCTGACATGTGGTTTGGACAGCACACTTAACTCTGTAGTACTGGAGATACTCCCACTTCAGGAGTTTAACTGTGCATGGCCATGTTGACTCTCAGCAGTTGGTGTTGCTGACCTGCATCCACAGGTCTAATGCCCATTTTGGCCAGACATTCCAGCACAGACAATGTTCAGCCCAAGACCGACACTATCTCAGCCCACCACCTGTCCATTGCATCAGTGAACTGATCTAGTGTGTCCCCAATACAGTGGAGGCAGTCATGGATATCAGACTATGCTGCATCCATAACTCTAAGCATACATCTGGTGTTCCATTCAGAATGTGCCTGTGCATCCATGACAGCCCAAAATATAAATCAGGTGACTCGAGATGTGAGACCAGCAAAAGGTAGTGGATGGACAGCAGGCCTCCTACAAGCACCCATGCCAATCTGCCTGTGTGGAACGTTGCTATATCTCTGGCTGTGGCCAGTGTCTACACTACCTGGAGCAATAGTTGCTGCACTTCCCTGTTCAATGTGTCCACCTTCTGACTGTCCAATATCTGTGGCCTCTGGGGACAGGGTATGTGTGGGCATGCTCACTCTGTGTGGAGACAATCATGGCAGAAGAGGGATGTCACCTTCTGGGACAGATTCTGTCACCAAACCCACCTGTGCCTCAAGTACAGGGACAACCATCTCCTCCTCCAAACAGGTTCAAATATATGTGAGAGATGCAACCATATAGCCAAACTGGAGGCTGAGCTCTCTCATCTCAAAACTGGTGTAAACAGTCAGGAGGAGAAGGTAACCTCACACAACACAATTCCAGTATCACATAGTCCCACCACAACAGCGAACCAAACACATAAAAACACAAAAACATACTCGGAGATTCTAAATAAAAATCTACCTAAGCAACAGAGACCTCCAAGGCAGACATCAAAGCAAACACTACCCCAAAACAAAACACGTACAACACATAGCACACAAAGTCAGTGTGCCAAGCAGTCACAGCCCTTAAGGCTGAATAACACAACTGATACTCTTGTAATAGGTGACTCTATTGTCAGACACACTGATGTCCCGCTCACCAGACTGAATAAAGAGAAGGTCACAGTGAGCTGCCTGTCAGGCGCTAGGATCCACCACATAACGCAAACACTCAGGTCACTCCAAAGCAAATACAAATATGACTCAGTCATTGTACATGCTGGAGTGAATGACCTGAGACGTACCTCCCTCAACTACATGAAAAGAGACATAGAGGAGCTCTCTGATCATGTAGCCCAGGCCAGTATGACCCTGACCTTGAGCAGCATCTTACCCTCACCTAGAATGATGCCACAGTATAAAGACAAAATGATCGATTTTAACAATTGGCTAAAATTTTGGTGTCATTCAAAGGGGATCCAGTGTCTGTCAGCCTGGGATGACATGCTCGACAAGCCACGTTGCTTCACTAGGGACGGCTTGCACCTGTCACCCCTGGGCTTTCGGATATTGGCAAAGGCTCTTGCCACCCCCATAGTGCCTTTTTTAGTCAAGGCTCAAAAGTCAAACCCACCTCCATAGACAGCACAAGGAACAAGAAACTAAGGGTAATGCTGCTAAACACCAGAAGTCTTAACCTCAAGATGCATGCACTCGAAGCTCTCCTCAGTATGGAGAACATCGATATCTATGCAGTGACAGAAACCTGGTTCAAGGCTTCAGAGAGCACCCCAGCACTACCAGGTTATACTTCATATCATGCTTTTCGGCCCCAAAACCCGGGCCGAACCACAAAAGGAGGGGGAGTTTCCATATTTATCAAGGATATCCATACCTCCAGGTTAGTTGCAGTGCACGAAGTATTGGAGACCATCCATGTGCAACTGACAGTGGGCAAGATTGCTTTTCAGTTTATAGCATCCTACAGACCACCCTCTCAAAGTCAGGAATCCCACTCGGCTTTCCTGAAAACAGTGGAGAACACTAAGATCTCTCCAATCACCATTATATTGGGCGACTTCAACTACCCAAACATAGACTGGGAGCATTACTCAAGCCCCAGCACCTTAGCCCAAGGGTTCCTGGAATTTATAAACTCAAATGCTATGGAACAACTAGTCACCACTCCTGCAAGAGGGGAAAACATACTAGACCTGATCATTACCAACATGGGGACCCTATGCTCCATACCAGAAGTATATCCCTTATTGGTAAGATCAGACCATAAATTAATTTCACTGGATATCCACATCACGACCCCATCCCCAGCCCAGAAAACCACAGTGAAAAACTTCTCAAAAGTGAACTTCACACTTCTCAAAACTGAAGTGCAATCCTTCAAGGCCCCAGGGCCAATGGAAACTACAGCCCAAACTGCAGAATCCTATATAAACGCATTCTATGGACATCTCCAGGAATGCATGGATCATTCTATTCCCAAACAAAATCAAGACCCAATCATCCAAAGGCAGGCGTCCAGTCTGGTGGACCCCAGCCATAAATAAACTGTACAACAGAAGGAGGAAGCTACTACATGATAGAGCAAAATCCCTAAAAGGGAAGGCAAAAAAGTATGATCCCTCATAAAATCCTCCAGAGCCAGCTTCGAGAGAAACATTGCACAGGACACTAAAGACAATCATAAGGCTTTTTTCAGTTATGTTAGGAACCTGGGATGCAACTCCCAGACTTGTTCTGAGTTGATTCTAAATGACAAAAAATACACTGAACCCACAGACATCGCCAATAGTCTGGCAGACAGGTTCAGTGCAAACTTCTCCCCCCACATCCCCCCCAAAAGAGCAAGTATCTATCCCGGCAGAGTGCAGCCTCCCAAACATCTCTGATGCTCAGGTGAAGGCCGCCCTCTCCAAAGCAAAAAACACTGCCTCCATGGGACCAGATGGCATCCTGGGTTGCGTCCTACATGAACTCCAAGAAGAACTAATCCCTCAAGTAAAACTGCTGTACAATCTCAGCCTCACTACAGGATATGTGCACAAAGAATGGTGTACAGCAACAGTGGTCCCACTCCACAAAGGTGGCGCCTCTGCGGACCCTGGAAACTATTGCCCCAGTAGCCTGACTAGCCTAGTATGCAAGTCTATGGAGAGGATCATCATGGAACTCATAAACAAAGACATTGGGGACCTACAGACACTAGATCCTACCCAATTTGGCTTTGTCAAGGGCAGATCCTGCCTTTTGAACCTGGTCAACTTCTTCAAAACAGTCACCAAGGCCATAGATGAAGGGAAGGTAGTCCACACAGCCTATCTGGACCTCACAAAGGCATTTGACACAATACCCCACTTGGGCATCATAGATAAGCTATCCAGCCTAAATATAAACCCCTATGTCACAAGATGGGTCACAAACTGGCTCAAAGACAGAACCCACAGAGTCAGAGTTGCTGGAGCCATGTCAGACTCGAAACCGGTCACAAGTGGCATCCCACAAGCTTCTGTCCTGGGACCTCTCTTGTTTGGTATTTACTTTTCTGAGGTACAGGCCAACGTGGAAGGACCATGGCTCATCAAGTTTGCAGATGACTGCAAACTGGGCGCCATAATCGACTCTCCAGCTGACACAAACATCCTTCAAAAAGGTCTCACAAAGACGGATAACTGATGCCAGAGCTATGGTCTAAAGCTAAATGCCAAAAAGTGTATAGTCATACCCTTTGGCAAAAACAATGTGCCCACAAATTACCACATAGGTGGTAACCCATTAAGTACAGAGAAAGTAATTAGGGATCTGGGGACCCAAGTTGATAGCAATCTCTCCTTTGACAACCACATTGCCAAAGTGGTTAGAAAGACCTTCTACATAGCCCACCTCATCATGAAAGGATTCACATCTAGATCAAGAAAGGTAATCGTGCCCCTTTATTCATCCCTCATCAGGCCCATCATAGAATACAATGCCCCCTTTGGGATGTACCTTACCTGACACCTGCAGCAATTAGAAAGACCCCAAAAGTACCTCACCAGGAGGATCAAGGGACTCAAACAGATGCCATATGCTGCTCGGTTAAAAAAACTCCAGCTCTACTCAGTTGCATACCGCCTACTTTGAGACGATCTATGCCTGACATATAAAGCTATGTCCAACCCAGAATTAATGGACATGCTCCACCTCAGTAAATCTAAATCCCTTAGAGCCATGCGCTTGAGGGACTTGAACCTCAGCACAGAAATAAAAAGAACATGCTGGAGGGACAGATTCATAACCCAGAGGCTCCCTTCGCTCTGGAATAGAATTCCAATTCATGTTAGGCAGAGCACCTCACTGACTCTCTTCAAGAAGAATCTTGATGAGTGGATGGGGGATCGTAGGTTTGTCCCAGGGATTACTTCTGTGTCACTATTAGACAGAGGCACAGTAAACTAAACTTTAAAAAGGGCACAGTATACTCAAATCAAGGTGTGGCGTAAGCCAAACACAATCGGGCTAGGCTTATAAATGCCCCAGGGTAGATAGCCTAGTATGAACCTATGAACCTATATGACCACCATCAGCATCAGAGTCTGATGAGACACTGACATCAGGTTGTGAGGGGGACAGACTCCAACGCCCCCAGTCACCTGTGAAAACCAATACAAAAGCAGTGCATTACTACCTGCACTTTTATGCGTGGTAATCCACACAGACTCATACAAATGAGGAACCACAGCTGCATTACCAGTCTCACATCTTCTCTTGTTCCATGCACAACTGACAACCTCATCTCAACATACACAGACAAGTCAAGCCCTTTATAACATGAACTTCAGCCACATACAGTTAAAGTTGCCAGTGCAATCTGCCTTTAAGGTATGTGATATGACACTACATGTGATAGAACTGCACATTAAACCCAGTGCAGCTATCTTGAGAATGATATGCCAGTACTGGTGTCACTGCCTCAGGTATGTAACATCTACCTTTTGTGTTTGAACAAGCATCTTGGATTACTTGCCTCATGTATACCAAGCTGCATAGTCATTCATAACTATAAGTGAAAACATGTTAATATTCATTCAAATACACAACTGTGATTACCCAGACTATGAACTGTAGTCAACTGTTCCAGAATGGTACATATGAGCATTCTAATCTGGCTAAACACAAAATTCGTACATAATGCAATATGGCAGGCCTTATCTGTCATAGGATATATATGATGCATAATACAACAGTATCATGCTTACCAGGTAAAGGACCATGGGCTTGGGCAACTCCTGATGGACCTATGAAAGGGTGAGGGAGAGGTATTGTCAGCACCACCATATGTTGCAGTACTACAGGGTAATATGTGCATATACCCACTTGTACAGTAGCCACTGTTACTCACCGTATTACTGAGATTCAGAGTATGTGTGCAAAACTGACCTTAAACCACAACCCATCCAATGCAGATCGACCTGACACCCATCTACAGGTATGTACAGCCTGCCACAATGACTGAGAAAGTATTACAATTGTGGACACACTAAGCTTACCTGGATGCTCTTTTGCTGGGGGAACTGTGGCACCCACCTCCATGATGTATGGTGTGATGTATGCCTGGGAGCTGTCATATGTTCCTAGGTTCACCAGAAATTCCTCTGTGACTGAGAGTGGTTGTCCTGCTGCAGGCCCTCCACCAGTGGTGGTGTGATCCCTGACAACATCAGCTGCCCTTTGTCGTGCAGTATTCACCATAACCTTGGCTCTGTGTCGCACCTGATCATAGGTCCTTTCCTGCTAGCTGGTCTGATTGATATCCTGCACAAGGTCTGCCCAAAATGCTACCTGTTCTTCACGATTATGCCTGCCCCTGGACAACAACATCTGATGATGCTGCCTTAGTGTATCCACTATTACCTCATTCTCTGCATCAGAGAAGGGAGCATGACATCTGTGGTACTGCTGTGTATTGTGGTATGTCCCCTACGGGCAACCTGCCACTACTATGTCATACAGCCACTGCCAGACAAATAGCAGTTTGCTCTTTCAACCATTATATGGGGACAGTCCAGCAACACCAGTGTGCCAAAATGACAGAAAACAATGCAAACCTGCTGTAGAATACATTCCCTGTAGGCATTATAACTTTGAACTATAGAGATGTTTGTAGAATGTCAAGATGTTAGCATCATACTTGTGGTCATTTTCACTCATCATTTTGGATTTATGACAAAAGGTTGGCCAATCATTGATGGCTGATGTCAGAAAATAAAGACAGACATCTGAATTTAAGACATCATAACCTTCAGAACATAGTTATGCTACTGTAATATCTGTTATTTTATTTACTGTCTTACTTTGTACAAACAATAGTTACAGTGTCCCTAGGTTTTGGCCTTTGTCCCTCCATTAATTATGGCTTTGTTCAGATTTCTTGCTGTAGCAGGTTAACAGCTATGTTAGGCATAACTCTCAAACAGACAGGGAACAACATAAACAGAATCATGGACTTAGCCAGAGTACATCAGGGATAATCAGGGACACTTTTTAAAATGTTAGAACTATTTATGTGAGACATGGACAGAATGAGAGGAGGTAAATCAAAGTACATCGTCTGACATTACAGGAGTATACACCCTTACTTATTGTCACTATGTATTATGTGTAATTCACTAGCTTCCCTACAACAGCCAACCATTGTAGGAGGGAATAAGAGTGACAGAGCTCAGATGCGAGTGGAAATCAGGGACATTTAAGAGGCATGCCTGTAGGTGTAGGACAGCTGAGTATGAATGACATGTCATTACCATAGAACTAAGACAGGCTTACTCCTGTAATCCCTATTCCCCTATTCCCCATATCTCCACCCTCCTGTCTGCATCTCATTATATGGAGAAATCAATTGCATACCTGACTGAATGCAGTACTCCTTTGTTGAACTTTACTTCCAGTAATCTTTTGAAAATATGCTCTCTGTGTGAGGTAAATCTCATGCAGACATGTTCCCCATAAACAGCTGCTTGCCTTTTTTAAGGTACTGCTCATTAGCAGGTAATTGCCTCTGCACCAGTCTGCGGCTCTGATATAGTAATTGCAGCCAAAACAGCTGAATTATACTATCACTAGCCAATGACATGCCACCATAGTGCAATATATAAGGCCTTCATGTAGACCTGGGCCCCTTTCTTAGCTATTAAGATCAATATTACTGAGGTGTGAAGACTACAGCATTGCAGAGGGTAGGTACCATAACTTCCAACTGTAGAGATTTAAGCAGTGTGTCCACAGTTTCACCTCATAATGTGTGGTCAATGTTCCATGACATTGTGTTCATCTGGCAATTCACTAGCTAGCATTGTGGGTTGAGGTCAGTAATGGAAGACACACATTTGAGTGTCAGACTTCAAGACCCTCTGAATATGCATGCTAATACAATATCTGTTATCCTAGCAACTCACTATCCATGTAGTAGCAAACTGTAAAACATGTCCTAATCTCTGGACCATTGACCCCCCCCCCATTAAGTAAGGCTGTGTCCAGATTCCTTGTGATAGGGGGTTGGGAGATATGGTAGGGATGTAGTAGCTACTTTTACATAAAGCTGTGTGTGATACAGGCTGCAGCTTCTGCTGCAGCCTAGAACACATAGCAGGAGTGTAAACATTTTGGACAACAAGCTGTACATATAACTGTGGCAGCCCTGCCATTATGGCAGAGCCAGGCTTTACAGTCCAATCAAGGCATGTGATTAAGGTACATCTGTTATGTAACAGTGCCAATAACAAAGTAGTAGACAATATAGAGTTATGTTATACGGATATGTGCAGTGTGTCCCTACCTGCAGGCCTTTGACTTGCAAACCTGGATGGTAATTCATTAATTAGCAGGAACCTGTGGGGATAAAGATTGCATGGCTCAAGTCATTAATTTCTGTCTTTACAATAATGTAATTGAACTGCAACACAAGACTGGATTTGAACCCAGGACTGTGTATAGCAAAATGTACTGCATGCGAGGAATTTAACAGGCTGAGCTACTGAGTCCCTGCTACAGCAGGTGTATTTGCAAAGTATATGTGTAGACATATAGGCTGCCACACACATTGCCTGCGTCCATCAGTACATGCATGGCTTTCTATGGCTGTATTTCTGCATCAGGGTTTAAGTTGAACATGTTCTTTGACATTAATGCCTTAGCAGGTGTCTTTCTACATGTTGCTGACACAAGGGCACATTTACCTGCTCTCACAAGTCTCACTTACATCCATACTGATGTCATTGACTGTCTACTGATGTATTATTGCATCAGAATCCAAGGTACACTCCCATTTTTCCCATTAACTTTTAATTCCAGTTTGCACAGTGCAGCATGGTGTGCAGCTCTGCTGAGACAAGCCTAATGACATTAAGTGATAATCACTATGTTATTATACAAACACCTATTTCAATTAAGATCTGTGTGTTGTGATGGGTTAATGAAGTATGCTGCGGGTGTGATGGGCTTGGGTTCAAAAAAACATGACAGAGGTGTTTATTTTGTATGTGACTTAGAATGTTATAAACACATATTCTCATTAGAGCTCCATTTAGCTGAGCTAAGCAAAGCTGTGAGATATGGTGCACCATGCAGCTCAGCACTAAAAATAATAAAGAAAAGAAAAAAGGGAGATAGGAAAGTGATGAAATTGGGGCAAGCAGGGGGGAAAACACATTGAAAGGTAGGTAGGGGTGTGCAGGAATGGTGTAGGAAAGAACCATAGCTGTCTATTTCTTGCACAGCAACAGCTGTGCACTTTCACAGATTTTTTAGATGAATTTGAACTTTCAACCCCCAGAGAGATGGGTGAGGACTCACAGCCTGAGGACAACATGACTGCATTGTCAAGCCAATTAGGCCAAATTACATGTGCCCAGTGGACATGTGTGCCAAATGGAGAGATATGTATGGGGCATTTTTTTTTCTTTTTGGTGACAGGCGACCATTTCTTTTTAGGTGAGAGTAGAATTTTGGAGAAGGGACTTAGGTACATGTGGGGAGGTACATTGGGTAGGAGAGGATGCATTCACAAATAGACAAGACAGCAGACAGGGGTGGTGTGTGACACATGAGGTGGGTGAACACCTTGGATGGGGAGGGTGCTGTGAAATCCAAGTTGCACGTGCTCAAGATGGCGTGACTCACATCCCCACTCATGGGACTGTCAGCTCTGCTCCTTCACTGCCCTGAAGGTGGCGGTGCTGGAAGCTGAGTGCCAGGGACAGGTTGCTGCACCAGGTTGGCCAGCATGCCCTCAATCTGGCACAGGTGCTGTTCATAGCTATGATGAACAATCCTGCACACCATGACTAGCCGTTGAGCCTGGGTGACAATGGCCCCTCTGCCACTGCTCCCAGGGGGAGGCCGGGCCCCATCCCCTGAGGCAGTCCCACCTGATGCCACAGGTGGTGCAGGGGCAGTGGAGGGGGCACCAGCGGTCTGGGTTGCAGACATGCCAGGACCTGGTGCCACAGCTGGTTGAGGCAAGGTATGTGAATCAGCTGGAACCAGCCTACCCTGATGTGCTGTGGTAATGGAAGTATACTGTAACAATAAGTATAGGTTAGTTGTGAACATATAATTGTTAGTAATAACAGTATGGTAAAACATTGGAAATAGGTTCATAGGTAGGTACTAAGCTATCAGCCCAAGGGCCTAAGTAAGCCTAGCCAACAAGGTCCACTGGCTTACACCACCCAGAAAAGTTAATTTCCTGTGCCCCTGCTGAGCAGAGCCACAGAAGTGATCCCTGAGGTATATTTCCTATTTCCTATCCACTCATCAAGATTTTTCTTGAAGAGTGCTAATGAGGAACTTTGCTTCACATAGATGGGTAGCTTGTTCCAGAGTATAGGAAGTCTCTGGGACAGGAATCTATCCCTCCAGCATGTCTTGTTTATTGGGGTGACAAAGTTTAACTCCCTAGAGCGTGTAGCTCAGAGGTATTGGGGTTTCTTTAGGTGTAGCATGTCCAACAGCTCTGGGTTTAACATAGCTTTATATGTTAGGCAGAGATCTCCTTGGAGTAGGTGATATGCTACAGAGTAAAGCTGGAGTTTTTTGAGATGGTCAGTGTAGGGCATCTGTTTGAGGCCAGTAATCCTCTTTGTGAGGTACTTCTGTGGCCTTTCCAGCTGTTGCAGAGGTTTTGTGAGGTACATTCCAAAAGGGACATTATACTCTATAATGGGTCTAATGAGTGCCTAGTAGAGGGGAACAATGACCTATTTTTTTTCCTGGATGAGAATCCTTTTGTGATAAGGTGGGCCACATAAAAGGATTTCCTGACTAACGTGGCGATGTGATTATCAAAGGAGAGACTACTGTCCACCTGGGTCCCATGGTCTGTTATCACTCATTGGACATTAAGTAGACTGCTGTTTATGTGGTAGTTCATGGGTACAGAGTTTTTACTAAAGGGGATGACAATACACTTTTTGGCATTGAGCCTGAGGCCATGCCTCTGACACCAGGCATCTGTCTCAGTGAGGCCCTTCTGTAGGATGTCCACATAATTTGCCTACTTGATTATGGCTCCTAGTTTGCAGTCATCTGCAAACTTCATTAGCCAGAGAACTTCCCTGTTAGCCTCTACTTCAGAGAAGTAGATGCCAAACAGCAGAGGTCCTAGGACTGAACCCTGTGGTACTCCACTTGTCACTGGTTTGAAGTCAGATTTGGAGTCTGCAACTTTTACAGTGTGGGTTCTGTCAGTGAACCAGTTGGCAACCCATCTTGTGATGTACAGATTTATACCTAGTTTAGTGAGTTTAGCTATAATTCCAGAATGGGGGATGGTGACGAAAGCCTTAGCAAGGTCAAGATAGGCTGTGTGAACCACCTTACCCCCATCTATGGCTTTGGTGAGTGCCTCAAAGAAGTTGACCAGGTTCAGAAGGCATGAATATGCTCTTCACAAACCCGAACTGGGTGGGGTCCAGAGTCTGGAGGTTACCAATGTCTTTGTTTATGAGTTCCATGATGATACATTTCATGACCTTGCAGACCAGGCTTGTCAGGCTAATAGGGCAATAGTCCCCAGGATCAGTGGTGGCTCCCCCTTTGTGAAGTGGGATAACTGTTGCTGTGTGTCATTCAGTGGGTGCAAAGCCTGATGTGAGACAATGATTGAACATGGTGCTTAGGTGGGGAGCCAGTTCATTCTGAAGTTCATGCAAAATGCAGCCTGGGATGTTGTCCAGTCCCATGGATGCTGTGTTTTTGGTTTTAGAGAGTGCAGATTTTACCTGCATATATGTGATTAAAGGGACTCTGCATTCTTCCTGTGTAGATATGGGCCCTTTAGGGGGTGAGAGAGGGATAAAGTTAGCACTGAACCTAATTGCCAGGATATTGGCAATATCAGCTGGTTCTGTAATTTTCATGCCATTGTGCTGTAACTCAGAGCAGATCTGGATAGAGAGAATTTGTGAGCATTACATGACTGCTACTGTAATATTTACTGCTACATACCACTGGTTTCGAACCCTGGACTGTGTGCAGCAAAATGCACTGTATACAGAGCATAGACTGAGCTACTGAGTCACTGCTGATTATTGACTGACTGATATTTGCCTAGAGCTCACCTGGAACCATAATATGGACTTGTAGTACTACTATAATGTTATAGTAGACTGCAGTCACAGTAGAATGCACATGCATGAAATACAAGCATAACACAGATAGTAGGTAAGCTATATTTCAGTATCATATCTGTGATGTCAACAAATAACATCAGTTCATGGAGTGGCTACCTCACCAATATACCTATATTACCTGATGTCTGTGGATGACAGAGCATTATGTGACTAATATTGGCCTAAAAACAGCTTTGACCAGTACTCACATGTTAACTAATACAATTTGTAGTCATTGGATTTGCACTGTACAGCTATTACAGTGTTATCCTTGACTCCAGCTCCTTATCTTACAGGCTCAATGCATACAGCTCTACTGCAATGGTTATGACAACACAGTCCTGATATATACCATTTTCCTTGGTGTTATTGGTAATTGTTTCATGCTTTTATTGCACTACAGTTGACATTATTCATTTATTGAAATACAGCTCTAATTCCACATTCATTGCACTACTAACATTATTGTATATACTTTAATGCAGTTATTGGTATTGTTTCTTGTTTTTATTGCATTACAGTTGGAACTATTCATTTATTGCAATGCAGCTCTAATTCCACATTTATTGCACTACAAACATTTCTGTATATACTTTAATGCAGTTATTGGTATTGTTTCATGCTTTTATTGCACTAAAGTTGGCATTATTCATTTATTGCACTACAGCTCTAAGTCCACATTTATTGCACTACAAACCTTACGGTACATACTTTATTGCAGTTGATGCTTTACTTATTCTTACTCACCACACTCACGGTGCAACCTGTCCAAGCACCTGGCATGCTACTCAACATTGCAAGCACTCTCAGCTGCAGCTGTTGGGAGAAGCACACCATTATGCATACCAGTTTTGCAGACATTCAGAGTACATATTGGTAAAACAGAGGAAAAAGTACTTGCATACTTGAGAGGCATTCTGGCCCTTTCTTCTTGGACCTAGGTGTCCAAGAGTCCCCTCTTCCATTTGTCCAGGTCATCATGGTGGGGATGACACTGCTCACCTGTGCGGGTGACAGCAGTGACACTGAAGAGTTCTCTGGCCAGGTGGTTTTATGCCTCTGCCTTACACTCCAAGCCCTGGAAACCATCCTGCAGCAGCCTGTCAGCATGTTTTTTCACAAGGAGCCCAACCATGGCCATGGACTCCAGAATGCCCCAATGCTGCACCAAAAACATGCACCTTCAGCACCACCAGCCATAGTATATCTTCAGTGACAGAATGCCAATGGATTCTGCTGTATTCCTTCCTATTGGGCTTAATATACTCTGTCTTCCCTCTCTTTCACATCATTGGGCAACATTCAAGAAAGTGCCATGTTGTTTACCACTGCAAAAACCAGCACAGCTGAGCTGAGATTCACAAAAACTGGCAGAACTGCAGCCTTAGCAGAGCTTAGTGGCGTACAAACCAGCCAAGCAGAGCACAAACATTGGCAGCCATTACCATGTTTACACAGTGCTTAGCAGGTCTAAGCATAGTTGAGCAGAGCTTAGCAGAGCACAGAAGGCCATCTTTTATAAAATAAATGCATATGTATATCAAAATTAAATACATATTTTCCCTTGCATATATTCAAACCCTGGACCTACTGCATGTGAAGCCATAACAATACCCATTTAGCTACAAGGATATACCACTGATCTACTTATAAGCAGTGCTGAGCACCATGTTATGATATGCAAACATGCTTAGACATCCTAAAACACACCTTTAAATAAATAATTAATTACATCCAATTTCTATTATTAGATGTCTGGCAGGTAGGTGTCTGCTGTCTTATATGTGAGCACAGCTTGGCATTGCTGTGCTCCACTTCATGCCATACAAACATGCTTTAAAAAAAAAAAATATATATATATATATATATATATATATATATATATATATATATATATATATATATATACCACGCAAACATGCTTTTTTTTAATTAATAAAAATAAAACAAACAAAAAAAATAAAATGAAAATAAAACAAAAGACATTGCAGGGAGTCTCATACTCATCTGCAGCCATGGTTAGAACTACACGTCTCTCTACACTGATTCAGTAACCCTGTTCCATAACTCTCCCTTGGCAACAGGCCATCATTAATATGCATGGTGTGCTGCCAAAGGGGAACCGTGACCATGAACATGTATACATTCCATGTAGGCCCTACATGGTGCCTACATGGATTTTATTAAATCCTGGTGTGTGTGTGTGTGTGTGTGTGTGTGTGTGTGTGTATATATATATATATATATATATATATATATATATATATATATATATATATATATATATATATATATATATATATATATATATATATATATATATATATATATATATCCAGCACAGCCTACAAATTCTTTATTGACCACAAAAGAAATCCAGAAAACATCAGGCTGTGGTTTCTCTGCAAATGTGATGTATTCAGTATAAACCTAAACTGTACAAATAATCACCACTTAAATATAAAATCTCACAAATCATGTGATCTAAATGAGCAACAATAATGATAAAACGATGAAAAGAAGATTAAATCATCAGTATCCAATGCATATGCTGTTAAAAGACATTTCAAAGCCACAGTTAATATTGCATGGCACGCACAAATATAGCCTTGAAATAAATCAATAATTACATGTATACAAAGCCTGTATAATTAAATTTAGTATTAATAAGTTCATTAAATCTAAAATATAATAAATAATGAATAATGCCCTATCAATTGTTTATCCAAATTCAATTAAACCAGGACTATACATGGTACCCAATCCAAGAATTTAATTATGTTCTTTTTTGTCTAATGCCCTATGCAAATAACATTTTTCAATATTTCTGACATCAACCCTGTCAATACTAATGAAAATAAAATTTGCATTCTGACATTTTGAACTCCATTTAAATAACACATCTGTTTGTGTGATGCTGAGCATCACTAAGATGTTGTGATAGCTTATGTTTCCAGTCTGTCCAACACAGAATGCTCTATAGAAGCAAACAGCTTGATAAACCACCCATTGTGTATTGCACAAAATGAAATGTTATGCTTAATAGAACTTTCCTGTATCAAAAGAACTAAGATATCTGGTCTGGCAAACTCTGGGACAAAAAATACAATTGCCACAAGGAAAAAAATGTACCATATTATTTTTTTACCAGGTAGTCCAAAATTATAGCACTTGTATATAGATAAAAGTTAACCAAAATGTTCCCTCTTTCAAAAAAAAGTTGCTTGATGGTGTTAATATAGTGGAAAAAATCCGTCCCTAGCTAACAAGTGCCAATGATCTTGTATAATAGGTCTAATTTTAAATGTACTTGTACCATATGTTAAACTACATCTGATAGTCTTATTTTGGCAATCAAAATTATGTTTTCTCTACACTAACAGATTAGATCTGGACCTACTCTCAATTATTTTAATAGTCTGAGAAATGTAATAAGTGATTTTCAAAGTCAACAGTAAGTTCACTACAAAGTGTTTTAATTCTCAAAAACTCTAAAAAAGGGATGTTATGCTTAATATGTTCTGGATGACAACTTGATGCTAATAATAAATAATTATTAGTAAACAGTTTCCTATATAAAGACAAACTAAGACAGCCATCTGATCTTTCAGTAACCATGACATCCAAAGCATTCATAGTAAAAATATTGTAATGATGTGTAAACTTCAAACAAAAATTATCATTCAAATATGCAATTAATTGTTCCAAAGCATCTATAGGTCATTTCCATAATGGCCAACAATTGTCCAGAGAGCATCTCCACATGTCCATATAAAGCAAAAAACATACAGTGGTTACAATTACACACTTTTTTCAACATAAAATAGCCCATAAATAAGTTAGTATATTTAAGAGCAAAAGATGCTCCCATTGCTGTATTATTAACTTGATGGTAACAGTCCCCTTTAAAATAATCTAAAAAAATCCACACTTTCTACAAGACAACCCTTCTCCCTTCACTCCTACCACAGCCAATCAGTTATTTTTTCATTTAAACTGTAGCAAATTGCTTGCTACAACTGTAGCATGCAGTTGCAACAATTCATACCCTGCATGGGGTGCTACAGTGCTCAGCTTTCACTTTAAAAAAAGACTGTTTTTTACTTTTAAAACTATAGCAAACTGTTTGCTACAGTGTACCAAGTAGTTGCTACAATTTAGATGACACAGGGAGTGCTATAGCACCCATATTTAATCACAAATACAATGCCAGTTTTCAAAAGCATTATGGATTAAAGATTGTTTGGGATTGACTTATTACACCCCCAACACTTTGTGCTTGGGGAAGTTGTCCCCTTTGCCCCACCCTAGCTATATTACTAAGTAGAGTTTAGTCATACATGGCTATACATAGAGCTGATATATGTTAATATGCAGTAGTTTAAGCAGTATTACTATCTATATGTACAATAATGAAAAAAATGTAGTGCAATGTGTAGCAGATATATTGTTTCATACATATTACTAATATAATTACTGTGCATACAAGTTAACTGCAGTAATATGGTCACATACCATTCCAAAGTAGTATTTATAGCTGTTTTCACCAGTATCTCATACTATTATAACAGATGTTGTCATGCTGGTAAAATGCAATTATATATGCAAAGAACTGAACAGTTTTGATTAGCATATTAGCGAATCACACATGAGCACTTGTTGCATATCTGTAGAAAAGGTTATGTGGTAACATAATAGTAGACAAGATACTTGGTGTACTTCTACTAGTGGCATACAAAGATAAAGTGAAATATAGTCAGCTTGCATTATTTTTACACAATCCGTTTAGCAACCATATGTGCAATGAATGTTTTAAATTTTTAACATACTAGGTTCTTAGGTAGGCTCATAAGCATTTTCTGTGTATTGATCTGTGAGGATCTTAAGAAACATGTCCTTATATTGCTATGGTAGATTTTTTAGCTCTTATAGTTTTCATATGAATAACCCAGAGATGGGCTGAATAATGATATGATGGGACCCTTAGTTGTTGTCTATATCCATGAGGTACATGAGTGAGAACCGGGGGGGGGGGTTGCAGTTTCCCATTCATTCAAATTATATTTGAATAGAGTAGGGTAGGGTCTGGTGAAGGTACATTAATAAGGCAGTGGTCACCTCTTAGTACCCTGTAAGACAATGAGTAGAGGAACAAGACTTTAATATGGTCTACATAGTTTTAGGCCCTTGATTTTTTACTGAGAAAGCATTGTGGTTACTCAAGTTGTGGTAATTGTTGGCACAGGTACATATTGAATGGGGCATTATATTCAAAGATTGGCCTAATGAGAGCTGAGTACTATGGAATAATGGCATCCCTTGAGCTGGACTCCATACTTCTAGATATAAAATGTGCAATGAAAATGGATAAACTTACAGTAAAGTATAAATGGTGATCTAAAGAGAGTTGATTGTTGACAAAGGCTTCCCCATCCTGGTTATGGGGTCAACTTTCAGGAGTGTGCTGTCATTATAATAGGTTACAAGGGAAGTCATGCATGCCAAAAGATGCAATGATACACTTCTTGTTCTTTCATTATAGTTCATCATATTGACACCATCTGTTGGTTTGGGAAATTGCTTCTTGGAGAATTTTGGTGTCTTTCGGGTAGTTTATGATTTCACCAGGTTTACAATCATCTGCAAACATTGTCATTAATAAACCCTTAACATTTACCTTGACCTCTGAGAAATGAATGCAAAAGAGGAATGGCCCAAGGACTGAATTCTGTGGTATACTGCTACTGGCAGGTCTTTTGAAGGAGACCGAGCTAGCCACCCTAATTTCCTGGGTTATATTAGTGAGAAAATTTGCTATTCAGTGACTTACATTTAAGTTTAATTTCTCCAAGTCTTTTGGGTTTCTAATACCATAATAGGAATATATTCTGTTCCTAAGTCAATGACTAAAGTTCATGAATTTAGTATTGTTTCAGTCTCTGATGTTAACCAAAAGTGCTCTTTGCATCACTCAAAATTTGTCCTGAATCGACTCCTTCTGCAATTCATATGGAGTTACAAGTATCAGTAGCATATCTAAATACGACTGTAAATTCTTTTTTATGAGTCCCATTGCTCCTACCACTATTGGAACTGTCTAGGTATCCTTCTTCCACATTGCCCTCATTTTTGTCTGCAAATCCTGGTATTTTATGACTTTGTGTCTCTCTGTATGTAAAACATTGTAATCACTGGGTATAACAATTTCAATAATCAATGCTACTTTTGTCTTTTATAGACTACTATATCTGCTTTTCTCGCATCTATTTTTGAACTGTCAGTAATGGGTGTTCCTATGTGATATAAATTTCATCATTCTCTTTAATGCTTTGTGGTTCATGTTTCTAATGCTTCTCAACTACTTCAGTATTGTAATGTTTGCATAATTCCCAATACAAAAGTCATGCCGCATTATTATGTCTTTCAGTATGCAAGCCTTCAGCCATTAGTATTATGTCTTTCAGTATGCAAGCCTTCAGCCATTAGTATATCACACTTATCAAGAAGATATGTGAGGGGGCGTGGCCAAGGATGAACACAGGGTAGCAGCAGATTACTTCAGCACCACCAACATAACTACATTAACAGGAAATTATTACTTCAAAATGCAACTAATGGAATATTTTTTTAAAAAAAATGTTTGGACTATCATTACTTATAATAATATTCAAAAAAGAAAGAAAATTTTACTGACTTTCCTGTCAGAAATCCTTTTGGAAAATTATCTCTCATCATTTCTGTTCAGAATGAGTTCCAGCAAGGCTATCAGTCAGGATTCCAGCATTAAGAAAGAGCTTCAGACATTATTATCAACTATACAGCAACTAACAACTAAAATGGATAAACTGGATATTAAAATTGACAATTTTATAGAGAAAACCACAAAACAAATGGATGTGCTACACCAAGATTTACAACATCAGAAAACCCAGATAACAGGTATAGAAGAGTCACTTAATGATATGGACAACAGAATTAAGGAAGAAGAAATGAACATTGAATTTTTATTGAAACAAAACACCCACCTTCAATCCAAACTAGATGACTTGGAAAACAGATCCAGACGAATAAATATAAGGATTTTGGACTGCCAGAAAATATAGAAGGTAACAATATTACATCTTTTTAAACACTTGGCTTCCCAAAACTTTAGATCTGTCAGAGGCATTTTCTTTTGGCATTGAAAGAGCCCACAGATCTTTATCCATTTCTAATACAAATAAAAATTATCCTAGATCAGTTATTGTAAGATTTTTATCATCTTATGACAAGGAGATGGTATTAAAATCTGCATGGGCTAAATCAACTATAAAAATTAATGAAGCAACTGTGCGCTTTGACAATGACTATTCCTTTTTGGTAATATCAAAAAGAAAGGTCTTTTTACCATTAATAAGAGAGCTTAAGAAAGCACAGTTCAAAACTCATCTTTTATTTCCTTCCAAACTGAAAATCTTTTTACCTGATGGCCCTAAAATTTTTGAAGACCTGGACTCTGCTTTGGTATATATTAAAAAAAATAAAATACTAGACAAAATAGAGGATATTGAATGGGCAAGTCCTTCGTTAAAAAGAATGGCAACAGAAACATCTTGGAAGACATCAGAGAAACAAAGGAGACTAAAAAATAAATGACATGTTTTATATTTCTCTGAACATTTTAATTACAGTTTCTGCATTTACAAGAAAACCACAAATATCTTAATGATTTGTACAAAGTTATACTAATGTGCAAGAATTGAAGTTTGTTTTATGGATAATCAAACTTACATGAGGAACAAATAACCTGATATAAATCAACTTGTTTCTCTTCTGTAACTAAGAGATCTAAGGTTAGTAATATGTTATATATATTTTTTTATTTATTTTAAATAATAGCACTCTATTTCAACTAAACATATATGGGAGGGGGAGGGAGGGCAGAGGGGGGGGGAGATGAAAAGAAGGAAAAAGGGGGAAAAATGAAATATTATATCTTTAAAATTGTTTATGCTGTTTAAGTAAAACTGCTTTATATTATACTGTATTTAAAATGCTTAAACACATAATGTTAAGTAACAAGTTATGATATAACTGCAGCTGACTAGAACTAAAACAGTTGTAAGTAATGTGTCTCAGGTTTTGCTTTGCTAGAGGAAACAGCAAGTAAATATACTTCTGGGTATTTTTTTTTTTTTTTTTTAAAGAAGTAACAAGGTTCTAATAATGCTGATGTGTGTTTGTAACATACTTTGGATGAGAGGATGAAATGGGACACATACATTTAAGAAATGTTTATGTTAAATAGTTTAAGGCTTGGTCTCACTGCCATAGAGACTGCAATGACTTGTGGAATGCTTCGAGAAGGTTTTACACTGTATAAATCCTTTTACATTCAAAATTAATGTTTTTCACTTACTTTTACTAAAATTTCCGCCAGAATGTTATGAGACAATTTTAGTTATAGGTATCCTCGTGAATAGTGTCCTCGAGCCGATTTAAAAGCTTCAACACTCAGCAAATGCACAGAGAAGCTGAAAACAGCCATTTTGAACTTTGACCCCTGATTTCACACAGACACGTCGCAAATCCAAGAAGTAAACCAGTTTCAGGAAGTAGAACTGCTGTAAATGCGGTATTGTGATGAAAAACAAACTTTATGACAACAAAATGTGAGTTTTTCTTTATAATAACTTACTTATTTAAGATGTTACTTATAAAATGTAAAGGTTATAATGATTTTTAATGTCTTAATATGACATAGTAAACAAATGAAATAGCTTAGAATGCATAGTAGCTAAACTCATGCATATATGACTCTGAAAGCTTATATAGTTGCTGCATCTCAATACATATAGGTGCATATAATTTAATGATATATAACATTATAATGCATTTATTTTAACAAAGATAAATAAGTATGTGCATTACTATGATTTTATTTCAGAAGAAAGTGTCATGTGATACATTCTAAGCTGTAGTGCAGATATATGAGATATAGCAGGTTTTCATCACAATGATTCATGAATAATTAGAGATCAACATTGCTTTGTAGTCTGTTTCTTTTATCTTATATACTAAGAATAATCATTTTTATTTAAACGGTAAGAACAAGTAAGAGAAGGAAGCTTACAATACATGTAGTTTAAAGTTTTAAAACTACTAATAGTACTGTTATGGCAGAAAATATAAATACTCTAATGTAAATAATATTTTGAGGCATAATAGCCTTAGATAAAGGTTATTAAATTCATATGAACATAAACATACAATAAGAACCTGCCACTACAAGTTTATATTAAACAACCAAAAGGGTATCTTTTTTTTTTTTCTCTCTCTCCTCTGCTCTCTCTTTCAAGATTGTTAGAATGCTTTTATGATAATGTACACATTATATAGAACAGATATACATAACATTGTTAAGATAACTATAAAAGTTTTAATATGATAATACAAGGGTATTCTCAAGAATAATGTTGGTAATGTTTCTATTTCTCAAAGATGATTTATAATGAGTCATTTATTGTATAAGTTTTAAAGTAAACAAATATTAGATATACATGATACATGTTAGTGATATTGATTATAAGTTCTATTTTAGTTTCTTATATATTATCATAAACATTAGTTAGTGTAAATGTTATAATAACCTATTTCTTAACTTTCATATCTAATTATTACATTAATTACATCATTGTTTTTCTTTTATTTATTATACTGTAAAATAAGAAGCTGTTATATAAATTGTTTAAGTCCTGCTATAATAGATAATCAAAATGAATGAGCTTAACTTTAGTTAATGAAAAGTTAGTATTTATTTAATTTTGGTGGCAGCTGGGGTACTGCTGCTTAGGATAGGGAGATAACTTGAGTGGTATTTGCTACTCGAAGTTGGAGTTTTTAACTCCAGGCTGGATGCAATGTTTAATCCAAACAATATTTTCATATGATTTTTGTCATGTGTACATAGTTTTGACATCCACATCACATTTTATAAACTCACTGTCATTACAAATAAAAGTTAAAATTGCACTAAATTTCATAAGATTTTCACTAATTGCAACTATAATTAATATAATACCTAAAGGAGGAAATATAATAATACTTATTTTAGTAAATGCTATTCTGTTTATATATTTTATATGTTTATAAAAGTTAAGTGGTAACTTTAAAAGGAATTTCTCTAAACATTAATGGATTAAATAACCCATGTAAAAGGGGAAGTTTAATGAGATATATTAATCTTCATAGAGCCAACTTAATATTCCTTCAAGAAACACATCTCTTGAAAAAAGATATAGATAAATTAGCCACTAATAAATATACAATCTTGGTTAGTTCAGAACACACACAGAAAAAAAGAGGAGTGGTTATTTTATGGAACAAAAATATGCCCACACCTAAAATTATTAAGTCTTATAAAGATGACAAAGGAATGTTTTGCCTGGGTACAATACAGATCAATGGGAAAATCTATACATTGATTAATGTATACTGGATACCAGGAATTGGCACTAATACAGTGAAATATCATCTCAATAAGATTATATCATTTTCTAAAGGAGATATTATTTTAGCAGGAGATTTTAACTGTATCCTATATGAAAAAGATACTACTACTATAGGAAAAAGGAAAATCACATCTAGTGCAAAACATTTACAGGATTTCATTAATCTATATCATTTGAATGATATTAATAATCAGGCAGATTCTAAATCATTACCATATACCTTTTTTTCTAACAGACATAGAACTTATTCAAGAATAGATAGAGTCTTTATTTCTAACCAACTGGTAACTGACTTAACTAATTCTAAGATAATTTAATTCCCTATATCGGATCATAATTCAATTATCTTTGAATTTATGGTAAATATTACTCATAATGTTCAGATTAAAAGAATACCTGCATACCTAACCCAACTAAAAGATTATAAAGATTATATACTTACAGAGGTACAACATTTTTTGGACTTAAACACTACACCTGACATCTCCATTATTTACATTTGGGATGCTTTAAAATCTTATTTATATGGACAAAGTATCAGATGGTATAATAACAAAAGGAAAACTTGGGACAGGGAATGAATAGACATACAAAATAAATTAGACTCATATAAACATAATAATAAGGAAAATATTATGGACAAAAAAGTCATTGAGGAAATAAACAAATTAAATGAGAAATACAAAGAAATTTTAAATCACAAAGTCAAAATAACATTAGAGAAATACAAATTTTTGTCTTACTCAATAAGTCCCAAATACTTACATAGACTTAAAAATAAAACAAAAAGGCGTAATAAACAAAATCACATCAAAGAAATTTTTTCTTCAAGGAAAAAGAAGAATGTTTCTAGTTTACCAGAAATATTAGATGAATTTAGAAATCACTTTCATAACATTAACCATAATAACATTAATATGGAGTCTAAAGATAGAATTAAGAACTTTATAATTACAAACATGAACAAAAAACTTAATAAACAACAAGCTGGATTAATAGATAGAAATATTTCATATACAGAGGTTATCACACAAATAAATAAACTTAAATTAAACAAAGCACCAGGTAATGATGGTATTATTCCTGAGATTTATAAAATCCTTTCTAAGAGTACCTATTCATTAATACATAAGGTTTTTATTTCAGCTCAAAATGAATTGATAATTCCCCCATCTTGGCAATACACATTTATTTCACCAATCTTAAAACCAATAAAGATCCAACTAGTTGCACATCATATAGGCCCATTTCACTACTTAATGTTGACTACAAAATGTTCATGAATATATTTGCTGACAGATTAAAGACAATCATTCCAAGTATAATAGATATAGATCAGACAGGCTTTATTACAAATAGAAATACTTTTGATAATATAAGGAGAACTTTAACTCTGATTGATTATGCAAACAGAAAAAAGAAAGATTTGACACTCATAAGCCTTGATATAAGTTCAGCATTTGACTCAGTAAGTTGGAACGATCTGTTTATCTTATTGAAGTGTACAAATTTCTCTAATACATTTGTGAATTTAATTGAACATTTATATAAAGGAACGTTGGCATACATTAAAATTGGAACATATGTCTCACAAAAGATACCCATACTAAAAGGCACAAAACAAGGGTGCCCACTTTCACCATTGTTATTTACTTTAATAATGGAGCCTTGGGCTAATTTGATTAGGAACAGCAATGATATAGATGGATTTGGTATAGACGAAAATACAATATCTAAAATCCAACTTTTTGCAGATGATGTTTTAATTACATCAACAGGGACACATTCTTCTATGCGGTCATTATTTGATAAGATGACAGATTTCAAGAATATTTCAGGATTGATATTTAATGAAGAAAAAACTAAAATATTACCAATATACACAGGGAAAAACGTTCTCACTAGTGATTTTCTTAAATACATACCCAATTCAGGTCAAATAACTTATTTAGTCATAATATTAACTAAAGATATTAAATCCATTATACATCATAATTATAGTAATTGTCATCATAATATACAAACTCATTTCAATAGCTGGAATAATATGTTTTTTACCATGGAAGAAAGACTCACAATTATTAAAATGATAATATTCCCGAAGATATTATACATGATACAATCAAAAATACTCCCACCTACAAAAATAATTATTAAGAAATTAAATTCACAAATGTTAAATTTCTTATGGGCACCTAATAGACCTAGGATTGCATTAAAGAAACGTACTAATAGTTGGTCCCAAGGGGGTATAGCATTGCCAGACTTTGATTTATACACTATCTCTTCTATTATAAAAGTTATAACATTACTAATAGATCAGTCGTATGTTGCAAAATGGAAGGAATATTGGGAATTAATTAGCATGCACGTCACAAAAATATCATTAACACACAAAAATACTATTATAAACAATACCATGTTATGGTTACTTAAAGTGTTTTGTACCTCATCTATTACACCAAAATATATAACTAGTTACCCATTAAATATTATTATTAGATATCATAATGTTATATATATGCATCCTAGGTACAAGGAATGGAATTTTATCTTATTTCCCATATTATATACACAAGGTATTCTTTTATCATCCACTTCTGAAAGAACTCTTCTAGTCACAGAGAATAATTTAAAGTATTGGTATCAGATGCTGTCAGACAATAAAGTAAAAAATTTAGACTTCTTAAAGCAATAATTTGACTTGAGAGAAACGTGTTGGTTAGAGATTCAGACTTTTAGACATCATCTTGCCAACAAACTTGACTTAATGTCTTTAACAATTAAAGAATCTGTTCCAATATTGATTGACTACTTGATACTAAATTTACAACAAAGGGTTTCTGATAAAGGTAAGCCCTCACATATACATAAAATTATTAGAGATGAAACCTATTATAGTTCAGATAATTACTGGAATTATTTCAATTCCATTAATGGTGAATTACCAAAACAACAAGATAAACAATATATATTGGAATCTGCTTATAAAACTTCTTCTATTAATTGGAGACTATATACCTGGAACTTTTTACATAGATCTTTCTATACACCCCTAATTATAAAAAAAAATAACAAAAAAGATAACATATGTAAGAGATGTACTGTAGAAATAAATGCTGATTGGGCACATATGTTTTACGATTGTATAAAACTGAAGGAATATTGGATGTTAATCAATGATTTTTTGCAGGCTCTTTTTACAGATAATTTCATAGTCGCGAAGTCACTTATATTATTGAACAGGCCTGTTCGTAAATGTGTTAAAAAAGTTAAACTTCCTTTACTATGGTCAATTCTAGTAGTGGCTAGAAAAATAATAACTAGAAACTGGATTTCAGATACTCCTCCTTCATTTAATGAATTTAAAAATGTTATGATTGAAGTATGTCATATGGAACTAATGACAATAAAGTCAAGAACCATTAGGAAAACATCTTACTATAATATATGGGTTACCTTACAAAACTTGTTAAAACAGTCTTAGTTTTATTAGTAAGATGTTACAGTTTAATTAATTGATTTAATCTAGAGTGGATGTCTTTGTAAATACTTTAGTTGTCTTATTAGATGTTATAATTGTTTATATGTTAACTGCTTGCATAAGATTGTCATAATATTTATTTTGTATGTTAAAATTAATAAACTTGTTTAAAAAAAAAAAAAGAAGAAGATATGTGAGTGTTTCCAATTTTGTTTTACAAACCTACATGTGTCTGTTTATCCCACATGTTCCTGGGCCATCAAAAGTAACCTTTCATCTTTTAGTTTAAATTCATCTCTCCTTAACAATTCCTGTGTCAGATCCTGACCAACATAAGGTTGTTCTAGGAACTTTCTGTACCTGCAATTATATTTATGCCTTTTCCACATTTCTTGCCTTCTCATCTGATCCTTCACTGTATATTCTTTCTTTTGCTTTTTAGCACATTCAATTGCTGCCTGATTTTTGTCTACTTCTTTTTGACTTCCATTCCAGCTTGACACCTATATGCTTCTGCTAAACTAAGCAGGGAAGTCACTTTAGACTTGTTCTCATCATGTTTTAAAACTTTCACTATGTTTGGATCTTGCAACATCAGCAGATATGTATGTAGTCCTAAGATTGCAGGTCTATACAGGTAATCAGTTTCATGGAGGGGCATACCTGTTTCAGAATAGGGAATATATAATCTTAGCATACATTCATTTTTATAAAACATTTTATAAGAGTGAAGTTTTTTTCTTGTTTCCCTGTCCAACTGATCCAGTACCCTTTGGGGACAGTCATTCATTCCAAAACTGTAAGTTAGAACAGGAAGAATAAATTGGTTTATAGCTTGGACTTTGTTCCTAGATGTCAGGGCTCTTTTCAGTATTAATTTTATTCTTCTAAAATATTCCTTACTAAGGTTTGGTTGCATTTGTTCATGTTTTATTGTCGATCCTTCATCAGTTCCCTAATATTTATGCACCTCCTCCTGCTCAATTTCCTTTATATCACATTCCTGTCCCAGACTGATATTTTCTTGGTGCTGCAGCTTTCCTAATTTCAAGGTTGCTTTTGCACATTTATCAAGACCAAATGACATTCTTATATCATCTAAGAAAGTTTTGACCACTTGCAGTTGTACTTTGAGTTCTTCATCTGATGAACTATACAATTTTAAATCATCCACAAAAAGAAGATGAGAAGTCTTTACACTATGTTGTTTTCTATGAGCCAAATTGTAACCATGACCTAATCTGTTAAGTAGACAGCTAAAGTAACCCGGGAATATGCCCATTTGAATTTTTATCCCTGGAATAATAATTTGTCCTTTGTCATGGCTTAGCTGCAGAGTGGTTTTCCACTGTTTCATGGTTACGGTAATGCAACTGATCAATGTAAGGGGTGTATCTTATACATCTGTAAGCACTCCTTTTTCCATGAACGTCTGATACTGTCAAATGCTTTTTTGTAGTCTATCCATGCCTCAGTTAAATTCTCCTTTTTACAATTCTCTGCTATGACTTTATTTTACAAAAAATGATCTTTTGTTTCATATGACTTTCTTTTATTACCTTTTTATTCTATTGACATGACTGAGTTTTCCTCTACATGTGTATAAATGCTATTAGTATCAATTCCAATATAAACCCCGGAATTCAATAAAGCAATTTCACCGTACCAAAATAGTGTAGCAGCTTCTGCATGGAATATGGCCACCGACCGATCCAGTAAACAAGGCTGGGGGCATTCACGAGCCTGCCAGCACTATTCTGACATGGACACCACTAAATAATGCTAATTACCTTATTTTCTGGTGAAAACCATGCAAATGAGGTGAATTAGCGATTCAGTAAGTAGGCAGGCATCCGTGGCAGAGCAGTGTCCATTGCAGAAATGTATTTGCTTACTAACGGTGTACATTTCTGCAAAAATCAAAATGGGGGCATGACAGCTTAAAGTAAAGCATGCATTATGACTTTTTGGCATGCCGATAGCCAAAAATATGGCCATTTGCATGGAAAACAGTTGCAAAATTAAAAAAAATAATTTTTTTTGGCCAATTTTAGCCGTTTAAGCACAGTGCAGTGGCACGCAAATGAGATTGTGTAGAAAACAAAACAAAAATGTGAAAAGACAACTTTAAGTGAAATCCACATTTTGCCATTATAGTGGGTAGCATGCAGAACCAAAACAATAACAGGTAACACTGGTTGCGAAGGAGAAAGGCTTTTTTGTACTGGTGTAACAAGGAACTAAGGCAGTGGGGCATGCAAATGAGCTATATTTATTGATTAGGAAAATGGGAGACCATGTCCACCTGCACCTAACTGTTTAGGAGCTATACTGCTACAGCATAAGCAGGAGAAGCAGCTGATATAAAAAGGTGTGTCATGCTGGCGTAAGCACATTGGAGCTCTGCTGCCTCTATTTGCGCTTAGCTAAGCACAGCTATGCAAGAGGGTGTGTCTGAGCTAGTTCATGAAATGCTGAGCATGTTCACATCCCTGGGAGGGTCCTTTCTGCCCAAAACTGTTTACTATAACTGCAGGGGGTTGTGCAACACACTGCAGGGCTTAAACAAAAGGGAAAAGAAAAAAAAAAAACAGAATTGTTTACATTTGAGCAGCGTGTGTGTGTGTGGCACGCCGTGGGGCTTAGAAGGGGTGGAAATGGGAAGAGAAAAAAGGGGAAATAGCAGAATAAAGGCACTCAAGTACAAATAATATAGCTGGCAGGTGGAATGTATCATAGCCAATCACACAGGCAGCATCTGCAGCACATCAGTATAAACTATGCAAACAAATTTCAGTCTGGTTTTTCCCACAAACTCTGCACCATTGGTGTACACACGCAGGAGAATTTTAACTGACAAAATGTTAGAGTTTGCTGTCACTTTGATACATCAGTATCTGCTAGAGGCTGAGGGCAGTGAGGATTATAATGTTGACAACTGCCCCAGACTGAGGAGGAGGAGAAGAGTGTTCAGACCCAGGGTAACCTACCAGGGACTACATAATCTGGAGACACTAGAGCAATAGGGTGGACAGGGACATACTTCAGCAACTCATCAAGCTGTGCCAGCCTCACCTGAGACCCAGAGCCAACAGAGGGGAACCCATCCCAGTGGATACCAAGGTATGTGTAGCCTTAAGAATACTAGCTAAGGGTACTTTCCAAAGACCTCCTGGGGACATCAAGCAGGTCTCACAGACATCTGCATCCAGGGTAGTCCACCAGTTCCTGGATGCCATGCTACCACATGCTGATGAGCACATTTACTGACCCACCACCACAGAGGAGAGGACCAGCAATATTCACCTCTTCCACCATGTAGCAGACTACCTGGAGGTAGGTAGTTAGGAGTCCACATCAAAGCACTACCCGGTGAGCAGGGTAGGGTCTAAGTAAACCACAAGGGCTTTCACTCCATCAACTGCCAGGACATGTGCAATGCCCAAGTCATTATCATTAATGTGTGTGCTGGCAGCCCTAGAAGCTATCATGACTCCCACATCTGGCATTCCTCACAGCTGTACTAGGGATTTGCCAGGGGCTACATCCCATATAGCCATCTGGTGGGGGATGCTAGCTATGCACTGGAGCCATGGATGATGACACCCATCAGAAATGCACACGCACACACTCAATAATGCCATAATGAGGCACACGCACAAACCAGGATAATTATAGAGCATGTATTTGGGATGCACAAGTCACGGTTACTCTGTCTTGACATATCTGTGTAGCCCTGCAGTACTCTGCACCCACATGTGCACACATGTTCATAGTATGTGCCATGCTACACAATATGATCTTGCAGAAACAGCTGTGGCAGGAACAGTATGGAGAAGGGCCACACAGCCCCCCACCATTGCCAAGGTCACCAACGGCACAGAGGGACTTGGAGGAGGAACCCCCCTGAGCCATCTCCTGTAGGCAGATGGAGGCATGCCAAGTATGCCCTGGCCTTGACAAAGAGGCAATGCATAGCACACACACTGACATTGTAGGGACCCAGGAAGTGACACCTCTCTCTTACTCACACACACAGTAAAATGGATGCCACACACATCACACTACCTGTACCTTACCATGCATAGGCAGTGTACTGTGTGCAATCCAACATAGGCAGCCCTCAAGCACCCTCCTCACAACTGCTACAGGCACAAGGTAAGTCAGTCTTCTTAACAATAAATGAATGGAGTAGTATGTTCTGGTAGCATATCTATGGTATTGCCACATGCATGCAAGAGAATGGGATGGCCTACTGGGATAGCAGCAGACAACTGACAGCTATGTGGGACACTAGGAAATGTTTGCCCAATACTGTCTTCCCCACACTATGCAGTAGTATCCAAGGTGACAAATACCACTGCAGTATATATGGGGGGCAACTAACTGGGGGGGGCATAGGTTACAAGCATGGATGTCAATGTGGGGGTCCCATTCTCACCCCTCAGCCTCACCCAGCATGTCAGCTGTAGAAAACCAAAGAAATGTCTGGCAAAGGCCCACAAATGGTGACAATGATAAAATACCCCCTACAGACTTACACAGTGATAGTACAGCAGGTCTTGCAGTTGCAGTAAGGCTCTGAAGGGTAAGATGTCTGAAAATCAAATGTATGCCATTACAATCTGACCTTTAGTCCTTAGTGATATGCCTCTAGTCTCCAAGACAGGGCACAATACTATGCTAAATGGAACCAAAATGTAAAGCAAATATCAGCACAGTCTCTGCAAATGTGTACAGTTGACAGGTGTGCCCTCCCACACCCATATTGCCATCGAAATGCAGTAACTTGTATGTTTGTAGGGAAATAGCAGAAGAGCACACACACTGCCAGGGCTGTCCCACTCAACATGATAACTTGTTGCATGTCTACAATATGCAGGAGTCTATGAGCTATGTATATGTTTGGTTAATACTGTCAAGATGTGGCCAGCACTTACTCCTGGCTGTTGTGTCTTAGTGGTCTAGGTATAGTACTGGGGTTGAAAGGGCCATGTTCCAAGAACTGCAGTGTCAACTATTCTGCATGCCAGCTACACCTATGGTAGAAATTGTACACACTGTCCAGACGTCAGTATCTGTTATGGCAGAAAAGCTGGACAGGGAGCCAAACATATGGAAAGTACACAGCTTGGAGTAACCTACACAGTGCCTACCATACCTCCCAACTGTACAGACCTATTGCAAAATGTCCAGGGGTTTGCATCATATTTGTGGTCTATATATCACAAAATAGTGGTTGTCTGGCAATTCACTGGCAAATCACATAAGACTAAAGTCAGAAAATAATGACAGACTGTAGTTTCAGACATCACACACTACAGAAAAATGCATGCTAATGCAAAACCCGTTATTGTATCTCCTTTCTATGTTTGTGAGGCAAACACTTAAAATGGGCCCTATATTTAGGCCTTTTTCCCCAATTACTTATGGCTTTGTCCAGATGTCCGGCTTTCAGAAGATGAGAGGTATGGTGCCTAGTAGGACAGCAGGTACCTGAAGGTCAGTCTACTGCCAGTTTATAAAAGGCTGACACCTTTCTGTGTCAGCACTAACAACATGTCAGTGGCCAACAGCCATACCCCTGGAATGACAGAGGTTGTCACAGAAGGAGCACAAATATGCCTTGTATATCTGTTCTGCTTGTCCTAACATTGCATTTGCCTTTCAACTATTTGCAAAACAAGAAAGGGTCATGTCAAAACAGCAATGGCAGACAATGGGGAAGCAGACATCATACCCATAAGAGCAAGAAAGCACTTAACCAAACCAGTCTCCCAACTGTCTGTGTTTGGCAGAACATTATTAACACCCTGTTCCCATGTGTTGGCCTTTGTCTGGCTGTCATATATTGGCCTGTCCAGATGTGAGTCTGTGACAGTATGACAGCTAGGCCAACATGTAACCTCATAATAACATATAGCAACACAAACCATCTAAGGACCACAGCAAATGTAGTGGTGCAAGGATGGACAACCTGCTAAATAGGTACACTCAGAGGTATGAAGTTGACAACCTTGTGTGCGATGTTATAGCAGTTACCCTGTTCACATCAGAATTACAAATACATAACAGCAGCCACTGTGGCAAAAGCCTGTTGCTGGACTACAGAAGGACAAAGAGACACATAGAAGGGGAAGGGGAACCACTGGCCAGACAAATGGAGAATGTGAACACCAGAACCAATTGTGTAGTAACATAGATCCCATGCAGTGTAAGGGGTCAGTAAACATCACCTGCAAATATACAACACACACCCATGTAAGTGGAGGTCTGCATCAAAACCAAAACCCAAACAAAGGACACTTCAGAGGCAAAAACACATGAGAACTCCACAAACCTACACACCACAGACCATGTAGACTCCACACACCAGGGTCTTGCAAATACTAAGGCCCTACCTCTACCTCTAAACACCTACTTTACACAGATAGGCTAACAGCACTGACCCTCTACCTCATTCCATACAGACTCTGCTGAGGTGGCCCCTGTCTGGCATACAAAACAATCCAAACCCTGCCTCGATGGGACTGTTGCACATCTGGAACTCAAGGCCCACTCCATCAACCTGTAGGCACAGCATCAACCTGAGCTGTGATATCAGTACGGTTTGTCAGTGTGACAGATACATGTCCCACACACTCCCCATCTGTGGAATACACTCCCTGTCCACAGTAAGCCAAGTGCCTCATTACCCCTAGTAATGTGCTCTCTGTATAAGTGCATGAGAAACACAAAATACAGTCCTGTGATTCCACTTGTGTCCCTGCTGCACAGGGGGTCTGTGCACTGACATTACTTAACATGGGCTACACTCTCATCTGCATGGGTTATAAGGGCTGCAGGGCCAATACCCTACTAATGTCATAACAACCTATCAACCTATACACAACTGTCTATCAGTGGTTCACCACATTACTCTCCACTGCACTGCCACTGTCATACCTGGAAGTCACAGTGCTATGTGGAATATACTACACATATAACGGACATTTCTGCACATACAATGCACTCTGTAACCACACCCATACCTCTCAATCTCTGCCAGAAAAACATCTGGGCAAGGTCATAAATAAAAGTAGGACAAAGGCTAATGATAGGCATGTGTTGTTAAAACTGCCATTACATACTGAGAAAGATGGTAGAATGATGGGTTTGCATTAGCAGGGATTGTCTGAAGGTTATGAAGTCTGAAATACTGATGTCTGTCATTATTTTGTAAGGTCAGTCTTCAATTATATGCAACTAACTTGCCATAAAAACACAAGTTTATGTAGACGGGATTTAATTTCTAGACAAAGACCTGGGCAGTCCGCCAAAAACTGTACAGTTGAGAGGTATGGCACCACACCATGATATGATTTTTCAGGTAAGAAGAATACCACACAAGCAGGAGATCCCCAGCTAGTATATCACCGATTTGCTGGACTGTTCACACAGCTTCATCAGTCGATTGGCTGTAGCCCAACTCTCAACTGGCCTTTTTGGGCAAGAATGTCTACAGTTCGGCTTATAATATTGGTCTGTGCATCATACATCTTGTATTCCTCTGGTAAAGCACTGTGATGTTCTGAGGATGTCTGTCACTGGGTAATGACAAAATACATTCCAGTGTCAGACTTCAGGTATGTCAGAAAATGTCTGCTAAAACAAACCCTGTACCTCTAGCAAATTCCTGTTTACTTTTGAGAGGTATGGCTGTAGCACACAAAACCCCAGACTGGAGTACAACTATCTCTGTAATGGAATCCCACTCTGACTATAGAAGGTCATACTGGGCATGCTCCTACACTTAGAGAATCAAAGGCCATCTCAGAACCCACATTGGACTATATAACTGCATTATGCATATATGTCTTTGCATACAGACAGCTATGTATACCTTAACTGTCCCTACACACACCCATCAGACAGGATTACCTCAGCCAGCTGTAGGTGGTCCATATGTGATATATCTGCATCTGTTGTGTGTGATGCACAGACATGTATATGGGCAGCATATAACAATATGTCAGACATACAGACACATATATGTGGGGAAGAGAGAGACAGACAGTGATAGAGAGAGAGAGAGAGACAGGGGGACACACAGAGAGTGAGTCATACACAGGGATACCCTGAATGGCATAGAGTGATTTCCTGCTGTGGACAGTGGCATACTGGTCGTAACCAGTCACACATGTCAGCATGAAGGTGAGCTCCATTGTGTAATAGTACTGAGATGGGGGTTATAATATCACATGACCTGCCTTTGTGTGTGTGTGTGTGTGTGTGTGTGTGTGTGTGTGTGTGTGTGTGTGTGTGTGTGTGGCTGATTCTGTAGGTTTAAGTATTAAGAGGCTGTTCCCACTCAGTACACTTCTCATTGCCCTACTTCACAAGTTCTGCTGTCATTACCTTAGATGTACCACTGGACACCTGTCAGCCCTATCAGCTCAGTAGCACATGCGATAGCTGTGTCACACTATAGTACAAATAACTAGACATCTAGGGGTTCTAATCTCAGCCCTGGCAAATGTCAGTGTGTGTGTGTGTGTGTGTGTGTGTGTGTGTGTGTGTGTGTGTGTGTGTGTGTGTGTGTGTTTGTAGGTCAAACAGTCTTAGGCTATTCCCTCCCTGTACACTTCCCAGTGCCCTACTTTAGTAGTCCTGCTGATGTCATTCCCCTTAGAAGTACCTTTGCACATCCCAAGCCATATAAGCTCTGTGGTGTGTGCAATAACTATTTAACAGTATAGTACAAATAACTAGATAGGTAGGGATTATATTCTCTGTTCTGGCAAATGTGTGTGTGTGTGTGTGTGTGTGTGTGTGTGTGTGTGTGTGTGTGTGTGTGTGTGTGTGTGTGTGTGTGTGTGTGTGTGTGTGTGTGTGTGTGTGTGTGTGTGTGTGTGTGTGTGTGTGCGTGTGTGTGTGTACAAGTGTTTGTAAGTGCGTATGTTTGTAGGCTTAAGTATTTTGAAGATTTTCCCATCAACAAAACTTCCCAGTGCCCTACTTTAGCAGTCCTGCTGATGTCATTCACTTTAGAAGTACTATTGGACAATTGTTAGCTCTGTAGCACATGTAATAACTGTGTAATACTACAGTACAGATAACTAGATAGGCAGGGCTTCTATTCTCAGTTCCGGCAAATGTGTGTGTGTGTGTGTGTGTGTGTGTGTGTGTGTGTGTGTGTGTGTGTGTGTGTGTGTGTGTGTGTGTGTGTGTGTGTGTGTGTGTGTGTGTGTGTGTGTGTGTGTGTGTGTGTGTGTGTTTGTAAGTGTGTATGCTTGTAGGATGAAATAGTTTGAGGACTTTCCCACCAACAACACTTCCCATTGCCCTATCTTAGCAGTCCTGCTAATGCCATTCACCTTAGAAGCACCTGTGGACACCTGTTAGCCCTGTAAGCTCTGTAGCAGATGTGATAATTGCATAATACTATAGTACAAATAACTAGAGAAGCAGGGGTTCTTTTCTCAGTTCTGGCAAATGTATGTGTGTGTTTTTAAGTGTGTATATTTGTAGGATGAAGTATTTTGAGGACTTTCCCACCCACAACACTTCCAAGTGCCCTACTTAGCAGTTCTGTTGATATCATTCACCTTAGAAATACCTTCAGACACTTATTAGACCTGTAAGCTCTGTAGCACGTGTGATAACTGTGTAACACTATAGTACAAATAACTAGTTTGGCAGGGGTTCTATTCACAGTTCTGGAAAATGTGCATGTACAAGTGTTTGTAAGTGTGTATGTTTATAGGATGAATTATTTTGAGGACTTTCCCACCCACAACCCAAGCACTGTAGCATATGCGATAGCTATGTAACACTGTAGTGCAAATAGTTAGATAGGTAGGGGTTTTACTCCAAGTCCTGGAACATGTAAGTGTGCATGCATCTGTGTGTTTCTTTCTAGGTGAAACAGTTTTAGGCCATTCCCAACCACTACTCTTCCTACTGCCCTACTTTTCCAGTCCTGCTGATATCATTGCCATTAGAAGTACCTTTGGACAGCCCTATAAGCTCCGTGGCATGTGTAATTAAGTAACAGTATAGTACAGATAACTAGATGAGCAGGGGTCTACTCTCAGTTCTGGAAAATGTATGTGTGTGTATGTGTGTGTGTGTGTGTGTGTGTGTGTGTGTGTGTGTGTGTGTGTGTGTGTGTGTGTGTGTGTGTGTGTGTGTGTGTGAAGGAGTGTGTAACTGTGTATGTTTGTAGGGTAATGTATTTTGATGCTCTTCCACCCAGTACATTTCCCATTGCCATACTTTACAAGGGCTCATAATGTAATTCACCTTAGCTGTACCTTGGGACACTATGAAATCCTATAATCACTGTGGTGTGTGTGTGATAACTGTGCAACACTGTAGTACACATAACTAGATAGGTAGGGGTCCTTAACTCAATACTGGCAACTGTGATACTGTGTTTGTGTGTGTGAGAATCATATCCTCCCTCTGTGTGTGTGTGTGTGTGTTTGGGTGAGAACCATATTCTCTGGGGGTGTGAATTATACCATTTTGAGGCATGTACCACCCAGTGCACATCCCATTGCCCCACTTTACAAGGCCTGCTGTTGTCATTTGCCTTAGATGTGTCTGTATATACCTGTCAGCTCTCTAAGCTCTGTGATGTGTGCAATAACTGTGTAAAACTATTGTACAAGTAATTAGATAGGTAGGGGTTCTAATCTCAATCCTGACAACTATAGTTGTTTGGGTGACGCATATCCCCTGTGGTTGTTGTGTGTGTAGGTTATACCATTTTAAGGCTTGTTGACCACCTACCCATGACATTACTTTAAAGAGTCTGTTAATGGCATCTGCCTCACATGAACCATGTAACACTATACAGCCCATACCAGTCATCTATACAGATGTACATGGAATACCCACATGTTTGCATCCTATATGTGGTCTGTGTGCCCTAACAATGAGCATTCTTATGATATCATTGCCAAATATGTCATGGTTACCATAGTGACACACATGCCAGCATCAGACATGGTACCTGACTGACACAGCATGCTAATACTAAATCTGTCACTCTATCACTTGTGCAGGTTTGTAGGAGCAGTAGATGATACCAATTGCTATTTCTGGTGGGTTATTCCACCATCCGTGAAGACATTCACACTATTACTTCTAAGAGATTGTGTGTTATGTCCCAGGCATGTAATCTATGTGGAGCATGTCATGTGTATGTAGCACTGTAGTGCATGGAAGTGGATACATAAGGTTACTAATATGTCTGTTGGCAACTGTGCATGCATTTTTGTATGCACAGCCTCTGTGGCTGTCTTGGCTGTCTTTATTGTGTGTATATGATGGCTATACCACCCTGGAACTCCCCCAATGCCAACCTAGTTTCAGCCCATACAGATGTCATACACAGTACAAGCACAGTTGTACAGTTTCTAACACTAAGCCTCTGTGGTGCATGCAATAGTCATATCACTGTGCATTGTACATACATAGATGGGTAGGTCATCTACTTTGAGAAGTGTCACCTCCATGTGCATGTTTGTTTCAATGCATGTCTCCATGCAGCAGTGTGTGTGTGTGTGTGTGTGTGTGTGTGTGTGTGTGTGTGTGTGTGTGTGTGTGTCAGATGGCTCTAACATGTTAAAGGTCTCTGAACTCACCATTGGCAATCTTAACAGCCCCTGCAATTGTCACCCACATCAATAGTAGTTGCAGACACTGCCACACTACATTACCTCTGTACTATTTATGTTATGATCTAGCGCTATCGTCCGTAAGACTGTGTAGGTAGGAGCTGCCTCATATACAGGACTATGACTTTGTGGCACTATCAGCACTAGAGGCCAGACATGCATATGAGTTAGCAGACACACATGCTGGTGATTGTCAGTTTAGACTAACACAGGCTGACCTGTGTCAGGAATACATACCGCAAACCTGTCATACACAGTACCAGGTATACCCTCATTAACTGCATGAAGGTTGAGTAGATGGGACAGAAATGGCAGAGGCAACAGGTGCTGATAGGTGAATCTGTTGCAGTTAAAGTAATGGATAAGCTTGTGAGGGACCCAGTGCCAGTAGTCAAGTAATCTCCTCTGTATGTGTGAGCCTGCAGTCCTACAGAACACCCAGGTGACATGTATGAAGACTGGTAAAAGATGGAAAAATGCACAAACCACAAAGAAAATCGATGCACAAGCAGTATTCCGGCAATATGAGCCAGTGATCCCTGGAATGGCGGCCATTTATAAAAAACATTTTTGTACCAAATCCATATCTAAAGGGAATTTTTCAGCTATCAAGAGCCCTCAATTTAAGCAGACTGCTTATGGAAAGGCTATCATTTAAGCCTGGCCAGTGGGTGGCATCAAGTCGTAGCTGCCAAAGCAACTCAGCTTTTTCGAGTAAATATGGCTAGGCTGCCCCCCATTATGTCTTTTTTGGACTTTAAGTACTACAAATTTGAACTAGTGATTGTTGTACTCACTAATGTGTCTAGCAAATGCAGTCACTTCAATAGCATCCCTTATATTCCTAAGGTGCTCGCTGATCCTATTTTTAAGCTTACATTCCATCTTCCCCCTTCCTATTTAAAACAGTTTATTTCCTTACTTTCCTTGTATCTGATGATGTTCCTGCTTTAATTTTTGGAAGAAAAGTGCTTATACCTACTTGTTTGTTTGAATAAAGAAAGCATACTTGTACTGAATTGGACGTGTTGACTTGATTTAAAGCATACACTGTATTATTTCAGGGCTCACTGGCTCTTATTGCCTGCATACTGCTTGTGCGACAATTTTCTTGGATGTATGAAAGCTAGCTGGCTCTGTCAAGGTTATGTATGCAAGGTCACACTGTCTGCCACAATTGTCCGTGAGACACTATTGCATGTAAATACACCTAGCAAACATGTACATATACAGCTGTACCTTGGCTATGAAAAGGTCATTGTGTTTCCACTCAGCTATACTCATCATTGCTACTGTCAAAAGGTCCACAGCCTGCAGACACACAGACACCTGGAACACAAACAGAATACAGTACATGACATTGCAGTCAGCAGTACTAACAGCAATAATGCATCATGGCTAACAAGGTACATACACCTCGATGTGTGCCCATAACTATTGCCAGCAGACAGCACCTTACACAGCATTACATCACTACACTGTACTATATTCACCCTGTACATCAGACCCATATGAGCATGTCCCTGCATCGATGGCATGGAAAAGAGGGTTGTGGCACAAGTAGCATCACATGCACAGGGTGTGGTGATTGCCAGAGGCCTAGGCTGGGCCATAATGTTGACATTGTGTGTGTGTGTGTGTGTGTGTGTGTGTGTGTGTGTGTGTGTGTGTGTGTGTGTGTGTGTGTGTGTGTGTGTGTGTGTGTCTGGGGGGGGTGGTTTTCAACTGTGCTGTGCAGAGGAGCAGTGCATGTCTGGTGGTGACCGGACTGTGATAGAGATGTGTGAGTGTTTGCACAAAATCAAGACATGTGGATGCCCAGCACAGGGCTATGTTGGACAGCTGTGTACCATACATAGCAGGATGTACGGTTCACCATCTCCCAGCAGGGACATGGGAACTGGTCCTGCCAAGATTCTCACTGGCACCACCAGGCTCAAGTACAGATGCTGTACTACTCCCCAAATGTGACTGCAGTCTGCTGGATCTGCATCCCTGATGGGACTGGCCAGGACTGCATACCTATGGCGTGCTCCAATGTGGTGTGGGCAGCATCCTCCCTTCAGTAGTGCTGGTGGTACTGGCACTACAGGACTGTGAATGTGCATGGCCACGTGGGCTCTCAGCTGATCATGTTGCTGACCCATGTCTTCCTGGCCGATGCCCTACTCCCACCACATGCTCAAGCACAGACATTGCATGGTCAAGCAGTGGCAATGTCTCACCCCACTGTCTATCTATGACATTGGCAAAATGAAATATGTCATCACAAATGCAGTGGAGGTCATCATACATGGCAGGAAGTACTGCATTCATGACCCTGAGCATCTGTCTGGTGTTGAGGTCAGAACATGCCTGTGCCTCCATGACTGACCCTAACATGTATCTGGTGAAACCTGCTGTGGCACTTGCAACAGGGGCTTGATGGGCAGCTGTCCTCTGTTGAGCACCCCTGTCCATCTGCCTGTGTGTGACCTCACCTGCCCTCTGGCTATGGCTAGTGTATACAATTACACTTATCATAGTCACCACACTAGCCTGTTCCATGCCACCACCCTCCAACTGTCCATTATCTGTGGCTGCTGGGGGATGAGTATGTGTGGGCATACTGACTGTGTGCGGGGACATTGTAGCTGAAGGTAGGATACCCTCCAATGGGGCAGATTTAGGCCCTAACAACCCCACCTGTGCCTCACTATAACAGCCATCATCTCGACAGTCTGCTAAGACACTGAAATCAGGTTATGAGTGGGAGAGACACCAACCCTCATGTTCACCTGCGAAGGGAAGACAACAATTGTAAAGTAACAGCCTGCAGTATTGTGTTTGCTGGTACACACACACACACACACACACACACACACACACACACACACACACACGCGCACACACACACACACACACACACACACACACACACACACACACACACACACACTCCTGGTAAAGTCTGGCTCATCTTTGCCACCTATGGGCCCTTCAGGCCAGACCTTACCATAGTTCTGACTGCCACACTCCATCTTCGTAACAGCTACTGTGAGGCCTTCAACAAAGGGTGACAAATCCTACTGTGTGATGGGCCTATTAGCAGAATGGTAAGTTTGACCATGACTAAGGGTATTGGAGTGAGCTATACAGTGTCCCCAAGTGCATATGCAAGTACTGTAAAAGCTGACTTACTGCTATGCATAGCAGACACAATGACAAGTGTAATAATATACGATAATAACTAATGAAGGAACAAAAGAATACTACATCAGTGCAGTACCTACACAGTTCAGACTCACAGGGATTCATTTCAGACAACATTGCAGGACTGCAATACATACAGGAAACATGTAAAGTACTAGGTATATAACTTCATAAGATGATACCAGGCTATTGAACAGATGCCATCATAAGCCTAGCCCATACTTCCGCACATGTCCTTTCAAAGCCAGCACCTGTTTCCCCTGTCCAGCTGGGACACAGGTGGGATCCCAGGGATGTCTTTTCCATTTCCCATGCAGTCATCCATCTTCATCTTCAAGAGGGATATACATGTACGCTGCTAGACATGGGAGAGAGTGTATTATACAGACAGTGTATTGTGTGGGACACTACACTATCCCTCCAACAAGTATTATACATGTCACTGACTAGGTGAGGGCCTTGTGTGCATGGTGCATGAATGGGGGTTGTCTTACAGATATGGAGAAATGCCATCAAGGCTGGTTTGGAAATGGCCTTGTATGCCAGACACAGGTCATCTATGATCAGTCTGTATGAGACCGAGTACAGGGACAGGGCTTTCAGCCTAACTGTATAGGATAGGTGTTGCAGACCCTGGAATTGCCAGGTCAAGAACCCCTGTGGTCTTTGCAACTGCTGCATTTGCTTGGCAAGGTACATGCCAAAGGTGTGAGCGTAAAGAACAGGTTAAAATGGACTTCAGTGAAATTTTTCTGAAAATGTAAAATAAATGTTGTGCATTTCAGTGTGTGTACAGTGCATGCAGTTAACTAACTTGGCAAAAACATATAGCTTGGAATTCATTGTTAATAAGAATCAGAAGTAAAATATTTTATCTCTTATAAACTATGCAGCTTATGAAATTTATTATCTACAAGCAGTCAAGACAAACTCTTGTATGCAGCTGTGTCTCGTCAATATGATACACAAGATAGGCCAAGGATGAAAGGAGTTATTCTTCAGGAGCAGAATGTTTAAGATATGGAAAACAAACTGTCAGCAGACCAGCTTGAGAAGAAAGACTTATTATTCTGGAAAATTCTCAAAACTGCTAATGCAGGCAGAAAAGACACTGTAAAGATTGGGACTTTTTCTTTTGTATCAGAGACTTTGATTATTCCAAGCTGAAGTACATTTTGATGTATATACCTTTCATTCTTAAGCTAGATATAAATCTCATGTGCAGTAAATGAATGTCGTAACAGCAGAACTGTCTCAGTGTCTTCACTGAGTAAAGGTACAGACTACCTGAATAGTGTAGTACCACTATAACTTTAACAGTGGCGAGACCAGTACAGTACAAACAACCGGGCGGGTGACCTGAAGAGGTGCCTCTCACAGTATGAAATTCCAGCGCATACCTTCTTAGAATCAATTCTTCTCTTCCTAAAACTTTGTCCATTGACTGGAGGACAAACACTGCAGTGCAGTACAGGGCAGTACAGTAATTTTCCTTCAGACAGTTGGTGATATACGAGGTCCAAATTTTCCACTGCCAAAAATTTGTCTCACCAGCATCTAGTGAAAGACAGCAGAGAATTCTCCCACAACTGATCTCTGAGTCAAGACTGACCACCTTGTCCTGAACATTTGTGGTAAATATTTTCTTCTGTGTTTCTTTTAGCAATGAATGCAATTCATGAAAATGCCAAGAAGTGCACTAAGTCTTTTACTGTTGATGTGTCTGAATCATATGCAGATGTGTGGAATTATTTAAATACATGGTATAATCAGCATGTTGGCAACTGTATGTCTTTACTACATAAGGCAAAAGTGCCACAGAATTTACAAAAGTGTGCTATTTGCAATGATTTAAATGTTGCTTTTTGCATGCCTTGTCATAAATGTATTGTACAAAACCTGGAACACAACCAGGATAAAATAATGCATAAGGCACAGACAATGGTTCCTGTTTCTATATATCCTGTTGCAAAAGATTTGTTAGAAGGTGATGCAGATGTCAAAGTTTGTACCTTACAGTCTGATTTGCAGGAGTTTAAAAATTGGATTGCAAAAGACTTACTGTGATAAATGGAATGCGTCTGGTAAACTGCATGCTGACACCACTGAATGTACAAAATAATTTTCTCCATTTTTGAAAGTCTCACAGACTAAAATTAAGACCTTTACACAAACAGTTATTGAACAAGGCAATAAAGCTACTGGTATGATAGAAGGGTTAATGAGTAAAATTGTCCGTTTGCAAGAAAAATATGACAAGCAACTGGCTGACACACAGCATGACGTAACTGTTGCAAGGGAGGAGATAAACACATTATGAGCTCAATTAGAGACAGGAATCTGAGGCTGCTAGAGCAACAGACTTAGCTAATCAAGATCTTTTAAGATTACAAGCCCTGTTAGAAAAATATTAATCTAAAGCACTAGAGACTGGTGTTACCAGTCCTATCATAGCCTCGGCAGGTTTTTCTGCTGAAGTTTATCATCAGTCTAGGATGTTAGAAACCCTCCCTAAGTGGGATGAACAGAAGGGTATTTTAATAACATGATTACATTTGAAGCTTGGGTTCTTAAAACTGTAGGCACTGTATTGATGATACACTTGAACATTGTTTCTGGAATTTTATTCCTCAGCGTTTCATGGCTTATATTCAGCAAAAGCAGTATCCAGTACAAACTAAATAACTAAGAATGACAGCAGTATTGTTAGCATGCACTAGGGGGCAATCTCTCACACCAACACTTTTAGATCAGTTTCAAATGACAGTCTGTGATTCTTTGGAAGAACAAGCCGAATATTACCAGCTGGCATATATGCTAGTTAATAGCAGTGATGAAAAAGATATGAAATATGTCAATTTACAAAAAGCTGTTAAGTGCTCCTTTTTAGACCGTTTAGAAGGTGTCCCAGGGGATATCAAACTTATTTATGAGGAATCTTCAAATACACTCACAGAGTTAGTAGATAAATTACTGCAAGCACATATTATGTGTAAAGATAATGCTATTCATAAAGAAAAGATTTACACTCCCCGTTCTGCACCCATTGTTAGTAAAGTAAGGGGAAGGGGGTGTGGGAGAGAAATTAATCAGGGACAGCAAGTCTCACAGCAGGTAGCAGGACAATCATGTCAAGGGCAATTTATACAATGTCAACAATGGGCAGACTCAGCTCCCCCAGTCACTCAGTTAGCTTCTCAAGTTATTCAATCTATAGTAGGTCCTCCAAAGAGACAGCCTATTTGTTATTCTTGTAAACAGGTAGGTCATACTAAAAATGATTGTAAATATTATCGCAGATGGTGCCAGGAACAAGAGGCAGAGGTAAGTTTCTCACTGTGAAAAATTTTGATAAGCCACGTGTACCACGACAGCAACAGGTAATGCAGCCAGAAGTACAAACACAGCAGTACACTTCACAACAATATGTGATAGAGGATAATAGGGGACTACAGCAACAACCCCTATATATCACAAACACTCAGCAGTCAGTATTCCCAATACAGCAAAGGGATAGTGTGACACCTAGTGTCAATGTACCAGGTATTATTGTTAGCACACAGGATACAACTGTCCCTTCTGACTTTGTTCCTGAGGGTCCAGGAAATCCTAATCATCATCAGCGAATAGCTCTGTATCATGAACTTAATCCATCTTCTTATGTTGACTGTGAAAAAGTCAAGGAAACACCACAATTATGTTGTTTGCAGTCCAAGGCCACCAATGATTTGGGGTGGGAAGTAGGTCTACTATAGGGGTGTGACCCCCCTACCCAAGTCTCTTTTTTGACTAACTTCAAGAAGGGGAAACATGAGCAACCACTTATTAACATTTGGGTAGAGGGGAACCTGTGGGAAGATGTTCTTCTAGATACAGGAGCAGCTGTCTTAGTGACACATAGGCATTTGCCTCCTGACTTGTCTAAATGTACATGTATTTCAGGTTTTAATGGCTCTGGATGTCTAGCCATAGGAAGCAAACCTGTACAAGTACAATTATCCCGTCAAGGGAAAGGGGTATTTTTGATGCATAATTCTTTCACTTCCACAATCTTGGGAATGGATATATTATCCAAAATGGAAATTGTCATAGACCTTCCTAATGGCACTATATGGCAAGGACAAGGTCCCATGTTGTGTATTATTGAGGCAATACATGTATAAAACATTTCTGAAAAGGGCCATACCGTCAGCCCTACTGAAAATAAAGTATGCTTAAAAGTAAAACAACAGTGCCCTACATTGTATTCTCAAGGCCCCACAGACTGTGAGAAGCTACAGGAAGCAGTTTCTGTAAGTAGTGATGAAGATTTTATTCTACTGTTTCAAAAATAGTTTCCAATCCCAAAGGAAGCAGAGAAAGACATGCAAAATTGCATACAATGATGGCTTGATGTGGGAATAATTCAAAAGGGAAATAGCTCTACAAATTCACCCATATGGCCAGTTATAAAGAAAGATGGCACTTACCGATTGATTATTGATTTACATAAAGTGAACCAATTCACGACTCCACGGGCTCATCTGATTCCAGGGTTCCCAGAGCTGGCAACAAAAATAAAACCAAAAAATCAGTGGTTTATGGTCATAGACTTGGCTAATGGTTTATTTGCAGTACCACTGCAGAAAAAAGATTGGCAAATGTTTGCTTTCACATTTCAAAATGAACAGTATGTCATGCCGCGGTTACTGTAGGGGTTTCAAAACAGTCCGGTTATAGTTCAAATAGTTGAACGAATACTACAAGGTCTAGAATCTGATGATTCTGTTCTGCATTACATTGATGACATACTAATACAGTCTGAAACAAAAGAACAGCATTTAGCTAAATTGACTCAGGTCCTTCAAATATGGCAGGAGGCAAGGTTTAAAGGTAAAAGTGAAAAGGTACAATTCATGTCATCTGAAGTAAAATTTTTAGGTACTATTTTATGTCTTTCTGGGCATACTTCTTGTTTGGAGAGGGTGCAGGGAATTTTGCAAATGGACAAACCGGTTAGCATTCCGGATTTGCACAAATTTTTAGGTATTATGAATTACAATTGGGAATTCATAGAGGATTATGCCAGCATGGCAGTTCCTCTGTATGACATGCTTTCTAGCCAGAAAAAAATTACCCTTTCTGGAGGGGCGACCAAAGGAAAATATGTCTTTTTGTGATTTAAAGGCAGCATTGGCCAAGGCTGCAGAATTAGTAGCTCCAAGTCTAACATGTCTCTTTGTGTTACAGGCAGTAGCTAGACCCAACACTCTCTGTTGTGATTTTATAGGAGTGGCCTCAGGGCTCTGATCCAGAATGGAAAAGACTTTATGCCCCATTACATTTTTCAGTAGAAAAATGACACATGTTGAGAGCAGATATCACCCGTGCATTCAGCAACTTTTGGCCATTTACTGGGGTTTAAAACAAACTGAATACCTAACAACTTTTTCCAAAGACATTATAGTGCAGACATTGCATTATGCCATTCAGGATTTGGTAAATGAGACTCAGCTAAATAAACTGATTGATGACGTCAGTCAAGCAGTGTTTGCAAAATGGTTGGCATTATTTAGTGTTAAGCAATTTACACTAAAGGCAGGAGATAAGTATTACTTAATTAACTTCATGGGATATGAAGGAAAATGACACAAACGCATTAGGCACATTTCAAATCCAGAAAAGCCCATTCTGTCTCCTGATTTTCAGGAAGATTGGCCATCCATCTTTGTTGACGGTGCTTGATTTTGGGACAATGGACAACATCGGACTGGATTTGCAGTAGTACCAGAAAACTTGTCTATGGGACAGCCTACTGATTCAGTTACCGGGACACATGTCTGCTCAGTGAGCAGAACTGGAAGCAGTTCTTTATGTATTACAGCATTTTCCACCTGTCAATATTTTTTCAGACAGTGCATACATAGTTAATTCTCTGTGGCTGCATATGTCTACATGGGCAAGGAGAGGGTTTGTTGATAATATGGGCAAACCACTCAAGCATGCTTCTGTGTTACAGACTATTTGGAATTTGGTTCATAGTCAGTCCCTTGTGAGTTGCTACAGTATCTTAAAAATAAAAGCTCATCAAAAAGCTACAAATGAAATTTTTCAGTTAAATAACTATGCTGATCAGATGGCAAAAAAGGCAGCATTGGAAAAAAATGCAATTGTATCCTACAGAACATCTTTCTAGTGTACCAGATAAAACCACTGCAGTACATGCCATACAGACATTTTCAGCTCAGAATTTGCAGCATGATTTGCTGCAGATCCAAACTAAGTTTGGACTGCAGGAGGAAGAGTTAGAAAAATGTACTCTTGTAGGATAAAGTCCAGGGCAATATTATGCAAAATGGTTGGAAGACGGTTCTAGTCCTCCTTATATACCATACCAACAGGCACGACAGTGAAGTTTAATCATCAGGTATTGGGACATTTGGGTACACAAAAGTTCTGACCCATTGTAAAACAAGTACTGGCATCCACAGTTAAAGAAAATGTGTGATTTAGTGCATGCTGAATGCTTAATATGTTTGCAGGTTAATGCTCAAGTGAAAAAGCCACACTTACTAAGGGTAACTCCAGCGGATGGACCTTGGTATGCCATCCAAATTGACTTTGCAGGTCCATTACCCCCAACTAAAGGTGGGTACAGGTATCTTCTAGTGGTAGCTGATGTTTTTTTTTCAAAATGGGTAAAAGCAATTCCTACAAAAACAATGATGACTAAGGCTACAGCAGAAGCCTTATGGAAAAACATTTTTTGTCACTGGGGATGGCCACGAGTTATCCAATCTGATAACAGGCCACAATTTGTCAGTAAACTGATGAAAGCTTTGTGTGATTTGCTTGGTATCCAGCAACAATTTCATGTTCCTTACCATCCCCAGTCTAATGGGATTGTTGAAAGAATGAACAGTACTCTTAAGGAATGCCTTAAGAAAGCCTGCTTGGAAAAAAGCGTAAATTGAGTAAAACATTTGCCTGGAATCTTGCTGGGTGTCAGAGCAACTCCAAACAGTAAAACAAGGATATCACCTTTTGAAGTTATAACAGGCAGAAAAATGCCTGTACAACTGCCATTTGATCCTACTGTTAGTACAAACAGACCATTATTAGAAATTGCACAGCATCAACAATGGTTAAAATATATTTCTGAATTGTACCAAAGCCTATCAGAAATCCAAGCATTCAAATTACGGTCAAAGGATCCTGTTATGCCAAAAGAAAACCTTCCCCCTGGGACACAGGTGTTGATCAAGACGTTCCAGACAGATGGTCCGTGGGATAGTACTTGGCAAGGACCTTTTGAAATAATTGCTCAGTTAGGACCTCTAGTGTACAAAGTTAAAGGAAAGAAAAAGAGCAAAATAATTCTTGCTCAAAGAGATCAGTTGAATGTCATTAAGTGACTTCGAGTTTTTTGGGGGGTTTTGTAGAGTCACGGCAAATGCCAAGTCTGAAACAGTTGAAAAAACATCTATCAAAGCAACTTTTCAGATTAATACCACTTACGTGGAAAGGTTATATTATTGTACATAACAATGATTCTATTTGTTATTGTACTGACTTTACTCATTGAAGCCCTTGAGGTAGAGTGTCAGACAAAAGAAATGTTTGTTTAAGTAGTTTATTGCATACAAACACATCAGGATGGATGGCAGGAACATTAAACTTAAACAAACTATCTAACTGACTACTATATACATGCATGCTCTCACTCTGGCTGCTCACTCACAATGGCACTCATGCTTGCACGTGCTCAGTACTTATATGCAAGTGCCCACTGACTGGAATGCTTCCTAAAGATATAGCACACACTCTGATCTACATGCACATCTGTGTGTGTGGGTGTGTGTGTTTATGTGTGTCTTGCTTAGTGCTACTGTTAGGGAAAGAGTGTTTAGTATCCTAATGTGTAGTGTTGGTGTTAGAAGCAGGCATAGTGTTGAGATTAGGGTTTGAATACATTATTAAGATGGGCCAGGGGTGTGAAACCATAATCTTAAGCCTACCACTGTCCCAACTCCAACCCTACATATTAGGGTACAAAATATTCATTCCCTAGCTGAACAACTATTCAGACCGAGTATATCTGCATTTATTTTTAGTTTAAACAATAAAAAAAGTATGATGTTTTCCTTTTTTAGTTTGTTTTGTTTTTCAAGGATATAGTGTTTTGATATATATCAAGTAAGTATGTATCCATGATTTGTAGGCTAGGTGATAATATATATAATACATGCACACACACACACAGGTGGCGATGGCCACTTGATTCAACATTTATTTAAATCCTGGTTAAATGTAAGACCCATTAGCCATCTCTCATGTCATTTGAACAATAAAATAATTCAAACACACAGTCTTTCGGACTCCTTCTGTGGTGTTGTGGAAATTCTCTTTCTGTCCATACTTCAAACCATTCAAACAAAGAGAGGATCATTCCATATTTACCAATAAAGCAAACTTACCATTCTATAAACATAAAGGAAAGTCACAAATTCAAGGTGTATACCTCCTAGTCCCCTGTGTGACTACCTACAACAAACTTCTCAGTATGAGTCACCACCCAAGGGATATATGATGCTTCTAGTCTGTCTGTTCCTAATGATCAATCATTTCTTATTCATGTGTATTTCTCTATCTGTGCTACCAATGACTCATTCAGTTTTCATCTGACTCTAAAATCAAAATTCCCTTTTCTATCAGCTGTTGCAAGATTTCCCAAAGATCATGAAAACTCTAGTTCCCTCATTTCTCATTATCTCCAGTAATTAGAGGTACAACAATGGAGCCTTCAAACATCCCCCCTCAGAAGTTTCACTACATAGTGCATGCATCTTCTTCGTTGATGCAAAAGATCAAAGTCTGCAAGTGGTCAGCAACCAAGCAATGAGGAATGATGTCTCTGTACTCTTTAAGCCTCAGAGAATGAATGTGGTACAGTGCAGTAAGGTTATTTAGAGTTATGGGGCAACATAATATCATGAAAGGTGGAGGCTCTATTGAGTCTCACCCTTTGGCATCCTTTTCAGATTGAGAAATAATGGAGAAAATTTTAAAATAATGGAACCCACAATTGTCAAGACACAGGGCTTGCAGAGCTGATTAGACAAGCAACATAAATTAATTGCTGGGGTCTGAAATGTTTCATATACTGGAAAAGAAATAAAAAAAAAACAATAGAATAAAGTGCATTCTCAGGCTTCTCAGATACTGGAATTACATAAAATGTCAGACTGGAAAGTTGAATGAGAAAATTAATGACATGGATAGATGATTGAGGAGACAAAATATAAGATTGACTTAAATACCAGAAAGTGTATCAAATGGTGATTTGATTTTCAATTTCCTGGAAAATAAAGAATGACAATAATACTCTAAAGCTAGGTTGGCATGAATGCTAAAAAATAAATCTTTTTTGTGGGCAAAGATAACAGGACAACTTCACTTGTCCATCTAATGCTAATTGTACTTTTGGGCATATAATAGTTCCCAGTAACTTTACCTTTTGGTCCGTGGTTAGGAGTCATTATTACATGTGACCAAATAGTCCTAAGGTAACCCTCGAATTTGATTCCAAAGTTTCTATTAAATGTCAATTTCCTATATTTTATTTGGGAAAAGGAGAACATTATAAGAAATATCCACCATCAATACAACGGCTAATCTTCCCCTATGTGAAGAAGTGTGGTAATCATACTATACAGGGAATTAATATTCCTTCCAATAATACAAAAATACAACTAAATTTTACTACTGGAGTTTCTGTAATATGTACTAATGTCACAGTCATTACAGGCTGCATACATTGGGCATATGTTCTATCAATATTAACAGGCAAACCTACCTCTGTTCATACAGACCATTTGGTTAAAATCCCTTCTACCTGTAAAAAGGTAGGCAGACAGTATCAAAAGGTTGTAGTACATTTTAACATCACATTCCCAGACACAGGCAGGTACTGATATAAAAGGGCTTTGTATTATACTCTGCTAGGAGGCCTAGGCACAGGCATTGGAGCTATTATTACAGCTGTTAAAATTCTAACTAATCGTTTAAAAGTAGTGGGGGAAGATATCTCTCAGATTGTGCATTTACAAGCATCTTGGAATCCAGAAATATGGAAGACATACCTGAACAATATAAATTATCAACAGCAATTTTTAGACAATTATAATGCTATGCAGCTACATCAGTTAACATTTGATGATAATATGACAATTTTTGTAAATTGGACAAAATGCACTATGCAATCTTTGTATATGGAAATTCAATAAAATAGAATACAAACTGAACTTATGTTACAAAATAAAAATGTTTGGCGACCATTGTTTAACAAATAGATACCTGATACAGATTGGAGTAAGCTATTTACTGAAGTAATACACTGTACTCCACAACACTGTATAGGAAAGTTTATACATTATAATGTAACTGATACCACTATTATGTGTCAATTTACTGTGTTACCTATGATATTTCTCATACCAGAAGGGTATGAGTATTGGTTGCCACAATTTAAAGGTATTTATATAGATATGAGAGGAAAAACACATACAACTGAGTATTTTACACAGACTCAAAATGGACTAATTTATGGACAGCATTTGCCTGTCTATGAACCATGCTTACTGCAGCAGTCTGTTCATTTGTGTAAATGGACTATTATGCCTCCTTCTTTTCAAATATTTATAGAAGTGGCTCCTAGTGGAGGAAGATGCACACAGGTGGATTATATCTTATGTAGGAGGGACACTTTGAAGGAGACTGGAGACTGTAAAGTGGTGAGCTGGGAAAGTGTAGTTAGGCAGCATAGGATGGTGGTTTGTAGGATGACATTGGTGATCAAGAGAGGAGGAGGTGTGTGAGGGCAGCACCAAGGATCAAATGGTGGAAATTGAAAAAGGGTAATTGTAAGGTGGAGTTCAGGGAAGAGTTAAGACAGGTACTGGGTGGATGTGAAGAGTTACCAAATAGCTGGGTAACTACAACAGAGCTAGTAAGGGAAATGGCTAGAAAGGTGCTTGGTATGACATCTGGACAGAGAAAGGATGACAAGGAGACATGGTGATGGAATGAGGAAGTACAGGAGATTATACAGAGAAAGAGGTTGGCAAAAAGGAAGTAGGATTGTCAGAGAGATGAAGAAAGTAGACAGGAGTATAAGGAGATGAGGTGCATGGCAAAGAGAGAGGTGGCCAAGGCTAAGGATAAGGCATATGAAGAGTTGTATGAAAGGTTGGACACTAAGGATGGAGAAAAGGACCTGTACCAATTGGCTAGACAGAGGTACCGAGCTAGGAAAGATGTGCAGCAGGTAAAGGTGATAAAGGATAATGAGGGAAACATACTCACAAGTGCAGAGAGTGTGTTGAGCAGATGGAATGTGTACTTTGAGGGGTAGATGAATGAAGAGAATGAGAAGAAGAGAAGGTTGGATGATGTGGGGATAGTAAATCATGAAGTGCAATGGATTAGCAAGGAGGAAATAAGGATAGCTATGAAGAGGATGAAGAATGGAAAGGCTGTTGGTCCAGATGACATACCTGTGGAAGCATGGAGGTGTTTAGGTGAAATGACAGTGGAGTTTTTAACCAGATTGTTTAATGAAATCTTGGAAAGTGAGGGGATGCCTGAGGAATGGAGAAAAAGTGTTTTGGTACCGATTTTTAAGAATAAGGGTGATGTGCAGAGCTGTAGTAACTACAGAGGGATTAAACTGATCAGTCACAGCATGAAGTTATGGGAAAGAGTAGTGCTAGCTAGGTTAAGAAGGGAGGTGATGATTACTGACCAGCAGGATGGTTTCATGCCAGGAAAGAGCACTACAGATGCAATATTTGCTCTGAGAGTGTTGATGGAGAAGTACAGAAAAGGTCAGAAGGAGTTGCATTGTGTTTTTGTAGACTTAGAGAAAGTATATGACAGGGTACCTAGAGAGGAGTTGTGGTATTGTATGAGGAAGTCAGGAGTGTCAGAGAGGTATGTAAGAGTGGTACAGGATATGTACAAGGGTAGTGTGACAGTGGTGAGGTCTGTGGTGGGAGTGACGGATGTATTTAAGGTGGAGATGGGATTACATCAAGGATCAGCTTTGAGCCCTTTCTTATTTGCAATGGTGATGGACAGGTTGACGGACGAGATCAGACAGGAGTCCCCGTGGATTATGATGTTTGCAGATGACATTGTGATCTGTAGTGAGAGTAGGGAACAGGTGGAGGAGACCCTGGAGAGATGGAGACATGCTCTAGAGAGAAGAGGAATGAAGGTCAGCAGGACTAAGACAGAATATATGTGTGTGAATGAGTGGGAAGCTAGAGGAATGGTGAGGATGCAAGGAGTAGAGGTGGCAAAGGTGGATGAGTTTAAATACTTGGGATCAATAATTCAGAGTAATGGTGAGTGTGGAAGAGAGGTGAAGAAGGGAGTACAGGCAGGATGGAGTGGGTGGAGAAGAGTGTCAAGAGTGATTTGCGACAGATGAGTACCAGTAAGAGTGAAAGAGAAGGTCTACAAGAGGAAAGTGAGACCAGCTATGTTATATGGGTTGGAGACAGTAGCGTTGACAAAAAGGCAGGAGTTACAGCTGGATATGGCAGAGTTAAAGATGTTAAGATTTGCACTGGGTGTGACAAGGGTGGACAGGATTAGGAATAAGTATATTAGAGGGTCAGCTCAGATTGGAAGGTTTGGAGACAAAGCCAGAGAGGCAAGATTATGTTGGTTTGAACATGTGCTGAGGAGGGATGCTAAGTATATTGGGAAAAAGATGCTAAGGATGAAGCTACCAGGTAACAGGAAAAGAAGAAGGCCTAAGATAAGGCTTATGGATGTGGTGAGAGAGGACATGCAGGTGGTTGGTGTGACAGAGCAAGATGCAGAGGACAGGAAGAAATGGAAACAGTTGATCCGCTGTGGCGACCCCTAATGGGAACAGCTGAAAGAAGATGATGATAGAAGTGGCTCCTCAGCATATTTGTCTGGTTACAGATCAAGACGTAGGTCATACTTTAAAATTACCTTTTGTACGATGTTTATCACATGTTGATTTCCTCAAATGGAATAGTAAGAGCTATATGTTTACTGAACCCGTTGAAGTAAATATTTCTAAAAACTGGAATTATTACTTAATACAGGTTCCCAATATATCTGTATCATTGGATAATTTAAAAAACATAACGAACAATACTAAAATTCTCAGACAGTATCTGGAAAAAAGAAATAAAAGTATTCTGTTATATGAGGCATTAAGCATCATTGCAAAAGATAAACTAATTAGTTTGGCTGAAAAGACCAAAAAAGACACTGCTCACAATTGGTGGGATATCTTTACTGGTTGGTCAAAATCAGGAAAAAAAACTGTTAAGTTGGTTGATACATCCTGTATTAGTAGTGTTAGGCATTATAGTCATACTAACTATCTGGAATTGCTACTTAAGTTATTATTTGGGAAAAACTTATAGAATTCAACAAATCATGATGGTTAACCTACATAAACTGGGAAAGGTTTCAGTGTGTACAACTGAAGTTGAAAATTAACCATCATTTTCTGCTTTTTAAAAGAAAAGAAGGAATTGTGAGAGTAACGAACAGGTTAAAATGGACTTTGGTGGATTTTTTCTGAAAATGTAAAATAAATGTTTTGCATTTCGGTGTGTACAGTGCACACAGTTAACTAACTTGGCAAAAACATATAGCTTGGCATTCATTGTTAATAAGAATCAGAAGTAAAATATTTTATCTCTTATAAATTATGCAGCTTGTGAAATTTATTATCTACAAGCAGGTCAAGACGAACTCTTGTATGCAGCTGTCTCTCATCAATATGATATGAAAGTTAGGCCAAGGACGAAAGGAGTTATTCTTCAGGAACAGAATGTTTAAGATATGGAAAACAAACTGTCAGCAGACCAGCTTGAGAGGAAAGACTTATTATTCTGGCAAATTCCAAAACTGCTAATGCAGGCAGAAAAGACATTATAAAGATTGAGACTTTTTCTTTTGTATCAGAGACTTAGATTATTCTAAGCTGAAGTACACTTTGATGTATATACCTTTCATTGTTAAGTTAGCTGTAAACCTCATGTGCATAAATTAATAACAACAGCAGAACTGTCTCAGTGTTTTCATTGAGTAAAGGTACAGACTACCTGAATAGTGTAGTACCACTTTAACAAAATAAGCCACTGTACTCGGTAATGCATCTGATAAAGGTGGCATACAGGGATGTTATGGCCCCCTGGTTCCTGGATGACATACCCATATTTGTGAGGTTGGCCATGTTGACAGCATTCAATACAATGATGCCCACATGGTGGGAAGCTGTCAGGTTGCTACCAATCTTAGTCCACAATTCGCCTCACACCTGATTGTTATTACTGTCATAATTAGTGTGGATGACATCTACCACAAATGGGAAAAGCACGCATCTCCTGGCATTCAGTTTGAGGCAATGCATCTTGCACCATCATTAATTTGGGTAAGGGCCTCTTGGAGGGGGCTCACATCAGTAGGGTAATGTAAGAAAGTGGCCATCTTGCATTCATCTGCAAACTTGGTCAGCCACAAACCACTGGTTTTGTTTTGTATCTCAGAAATGTATATCTCATACAGTAGAGGCCCCAAGACTGATCCATGGGTACGCCAGTCTGTAATAGTCTACTACTAGAGGTGGCTTCTAGTACTTTGACCAAGTTGGTACTATCATTGAGCCAGTTAGCTACCCATTTTATAATATACAGCTTGATGCCTAGCTATGTAGGCTTATGTATAATGGCCACTTGGGGATTACTGTGAGAGAATTGGGCTAGGTGAAGGTAGGCAGTGTTCACCATCTTCCCCTCATCCTTGTGTTTGTTGACTGCTTCAGGGATGTCGACCAGGTTTAACAGGCCAGATCTCCCTTTGACAATACCACACTGTGTGGGCTCAAGCATTTTGAGGTTGTGGATGTTCCTGTTTATAAGGTCCTTGATATTGCCTTCCATGCCCCTGCAGATCAAGCTAGTTAGGCTGATGTGCATATGATTGGCTGGGTCAGTGGATTGCTCTGACTTTGTGTATAGGGTTGACAGTGGCTGTCCTATGTGCAGATGGGATGACACTGGTGCTCAGGCTTTGGTTGACTACAGTGTATAATGAAGCTGAGATCTCATGCCTAAGTTCATGTAGGATGCAGCCAGGGATGGTATCAGGCCTTTGGAGACTTCTGTGTGTTGCCATTGAGACAGCATTACAGACCTGTTTCCTGATGATGAGGGGAGGGGTGCAGGTGCTGTGCATGTCCATGTGTACCAATGAGGGGACAGGGGGGTGGTGTTTCCATGTAACCTGTCTGCAGCAGGTTGGCTATATATATGCCGTATGTGTATGTCAGGTTATTGGCAATCACTGCAGAGAAGATTTGGGTGTTGCCTCTGCGATTGCAGACATATGTGTGGAAGGTCTAGTGATTGACCTTGGAGGATGTGTCCAATTTACACTCAAAGATAGCCTTAGGGTAATTCACCTGTGACCTTATTTGCTTGTTCAGACCACGGTGACATTGCTTCCAATTAGGAACCTCCTCCTTCTTGGCCCTGTCCAGCAATTATTTCCACCTATTATGGTATTTGTGTATTGTTGCTGTCCACCACAGAGGTTTACCCTACCTTGAGGGAGATAATGTTGTCCTGTTAGGTATTGCTGAGTCCATACAGCTATGCAGATGGTCACATAGTATTATGGTGTGGGCTTGGACACTACTGCTAGTTCCAACTAATGGGACAGTGGCTGAAAAGCTACTGCTACCTGCTCTGAGGAGATTTATAGTCATCTTTATAAAGTTTATTTTGTTTGACCCTGGCGGGAGGGGCAGGGGAGATGGTGATCTCAATGGTGATGGCTATATGGTCAGATCTTGACAAGGGGGATGACACTGAAGGCTACTCATGTTGGTTAGGACCAGGTACAGGATATTTCCACCTGTCATTGGAGTGTTGACCAGCTGATCCAATGCATTGCCATTGACAAAGCTGAGGAATCTCTGTGCATTCAGTTTCAGGTACAATAGGTCATGCACACTTTGGTTGGGTAAAGTCACGCAGGAGCAGGGTAAATGGTTGAATCCTGAATGATTCAAGCAAGTCCAGATAGTTGTAGTGGGTGTCCACAGTCATGGCTGGAGGTCTGTACCTAGCTATGATTTGAGTAGGTGTTTTGTCAACAGTTAAATGCACTTGGGATGTCTCCCATATGTCATACTTTTGGCCAGCCTGGATGTGTGTATGTGTATGGTAGTGTTTAAAACTCCACCGCCTATGGTTTTGCAGCCCTCCATTTGAGGTCTAAACGTATGGTGGGATGAGTAACCTGGCAAGATTAGTGTGCCCTCCTCAGCTACAAACCAGGTGTCAGTGACTGCACACATCAGCATCCTACAGGACGAGGTACACTTGCAATGACATGAGTTTCATGCTAAGACCCCTAGCTCCAGTTAGAGCAAGACATCTGCACAAAGGCACACATCAATGGTGGGCAAAGACCAGAAAATAGTGACACTTTATAAATCTAGCTGTGACACACTTAGTTGCTAGCAAAGATGGTTTTGCATTCACAGGAATAGTCCACAGGATATGACATCTGGCATTCAAATGTATGCTATTATGTTATGACTTCAGTCTTTACTGGGTTACTAGTGGCTTGCCAGACAATACACAACTGTATGAGGCATTGACTACAAATATGAGGCAAACATGTGGTCAGTCTGCAACACTGAACAGTTGCAAGGTATGAGCTCAGTACATAACATACAGTTCAATACGCACTTCTGCACTAGTTGTGTACTATACACATACCCTATATAAGTCTCTTACATTTGTAAGACAAGCATATTTATCTTAGTAGCATTCACAGGTCACATATGAATATTTACAACATCCCAGGTAGCTGTCCTAGCAGTGTCCAAGTCAGTATTGGACAACAGACACTCCAGTAATAGTCATACGTGAGCTGGCCTTTGCTGGGGTGACTCAGGGGTGAGAGCTGTAATCTATGCCACTGCAGACATGGCCATGACCATAGGTGCCAGACAGCAACATGTGAATTCAGCAAGTCTTGTTGCAACCTAATGTTTAACTTCCTATGTCACATCATTGCTTTCCCCGTCCGCATTCCATTACATGCTTAATTGATTGACATACCTGTTATAATGCTGAAGTGTTTTCTCAGAATAATGCTAATGATTAGGTTTGTGAAGTTGCAGTTTGTCTGTATGTAGATGGGTTCAGACCTGCTTTGCATAGGCAGCAGCCTGCCTTTTGTAGGTAATGCTCATAATCAGGTGATGGCCTGTGCATCAATTGTTGTCTCCCATTTGCTACTTGCATCCAAAGCAGTTGTGTTTTCTTCCCATTAGTCAATGCCATAACAACACAGTGCTATAATTAAGTCCTTCATGTGGGCCTTGCCCCTTTTCCTTGCCTGTGAGGAGGACATTATGGAGGTGTGGGAGTTCCAGCTTCACAGAAGGTAGGTGGAAATACCTCTTTGGAACAAGAAATGTGGAAACAGCCCGACAAAATGGGGGACAGAGTTCCAGAATTGGGTACAGATTGTAAGTAAGTATTGCTGTTATACACATACAAGATTGCTAGATTAACAGTGTTTGTCTGGACATGCATTTTCTGCGAGAACTTGATGGCTGACTGTGATATGTCTCTGACATACCTCTAAACTGTCCAGATGTCCACAAAATGCCCAGAGGTTTGCCTCTTATGCTTGGTCTACTCCTCGGAAAATTTCTGTTTTTGAGAAATCAGTAGGATAATGTGAGAAGTGAAGTCAGTAAATGTTGACATCCATTTGTGTTTCAGACATCATATCCTTCAGGGTTGTTATATTACAACAAACCCTGTAACACTGGCAACTGTTTCAGTTTGTAACACCATATGTAAGATATGTCCCTCTTTTTGGCCCCCTGTCCCCCAAGTATGTCAGGCTTTGTCCAGATGTCTTGCAGTAAGAGGTTCAGAGGTATGGTGTGATTTAGTGACTTCACTCCTGATATCATCCCAGTGACTTAGCAGACTCCCTGAAGTGGTATGCAGCAGTGGCCATAAATATGGTCCCACACCCTGCACATGCTGTGGAAATCTGTACAGTTGAGTGTTATGTGTGTCTAGCCATTGTTAACAGACTGCCAAGATTGGGTAGCAGTGTAGTGTGTAGATGTTTGTTGGGCTGAGTAGAGAGAGGGGTTGATGTGAGTGTCATAGATCCTTTTCTATTTGACTGTGCATGCTGCTACAGTTGCTGGAGGTCTATCAGATGTATATATTTGTTGGGCAGACTGAGAAATGTCCTGTAACACCTTAGGATTTCCAGTAGACTGTGACCTGGTGCAGTATATGTCGGTGTAATGTGTGACTGGCAATCAGGATATATTTGTTCAAACAGTTGTTATACTCTAGGGTTCAGTTGGGGTACTGGCATGTTGCTGTGACTGTGTTGCAAATGGTTGTCGGTGGACAATTTCTCACCAATGTCTGCTTTTCCCTACAGTTACATCCCGGCAGTGCATGATATATTTGCAAATACATGAATAATTTCACGGAGCTGATTTGGGATAGTGTTGTGTTGGTCTGACTGTAGTTCAGAAGGTGTTGGGGTGAAATGGTTGGCAGCTCTCAGTGTTTTTTTTTCCTTCTGTTACATGACTACGGTCATACCTCTCCACTGTCCAGATGTCAGTATACTGTCTATACACTGTCCAGATGTGTGGCTCATATGTTTGGTCTGTTCCCCATACCAGTTCTGGGTTTCTGACAAATCACTGGGATGATGTGAACATTGACATCGGTACATGATGACAATCATTTGTTTCAGACCTGACATCTATCAGAAAATATATGTTGAAACTAACTATGCTGATCTAACAGACTTCTACACTTATAGCAGCTATATTTTAAATATGTCACTATTGTTTGCCCTTTATCACCTCACTTTGTCAGGATTTTTGCAGATGTCTTACAGCAAGAGGTTGAGTATATATATATATATATATATATATATATAAATCTCGAATTTCAGCATTTTGAAACTATGAAGTCAAAACTTTACAATACCGAAACTTCACAAACCCAAAACAACAAATCCTGAACACACAGCATACACCACACCATACATAAACCAGAACACCCACACCACAAAACAAGTAAACACATAAAAACAAAACACCAGACATGCACATACCTACACTACACAAAATCACGAGGGCAAGCCCCCCTGCACCCCTCCTACTTATATATACTAACTACAAGATCGCACAAACAGTAAAAGACAATACACTCACACCCAGACATTCCACAATACCTCACACACACACACACACACACACACACACACACACACACACACACACACACACACACACACACACATACACAAATCACACATAGAGAAACATCAATACATCCAAAAAATACACACTCATACCTTAACCTTCCTACACTAACCCACATATACAACTTACAATCTTGCATACCCTCAAACTCCCACCCAAAACCCTTATAAAATACCTTACATTCCACCTAAATCCATACACTACAGCAAACAACATCTAAAGAAAACATTGCGCATCACATAATATAAAGCCATAACCGCAAATTCAAGATATTCGAATTTATGGTTATGCACTTTTCCGCATTTTAAAAAATTCACGCATTTCAAGATTATAAAGGGGAAACATATATATATATATATATATGGTTCTACCTGACTTCGTCGACAGCTGAGAAGACCGACATATAGATATATATCCAGAAGATATATATATATATATATATATATAGGGTGGGTTAAGTGAGTTAGGGTTAGGGAAGCGATAGGGGTGGGTTAAGTGAGTTAGGGTTAGGGAGCGATAGGCGGGTTAAGTGAGTTAGGGTTAGGGTGGACCTTAGGGTTAGGTAAGGTTTAGTGTGGGCTTGTAAGGATTTTGGTGTGCTTGTGTTGTGTGTGGTTTGTGTACCGTCGGTTATTTGGTTATGTGTGGTTTAGTGTTTATGGACTGTCAATATGGGTGATGTGGTTGTCGGTGTTGTGGTTTCGATTATGTCAGGTAGAACCATATATATATATATATATATATATATATATATATATATATATATATATCGAGTTCTATATATATCTATATATCTATATCTATATATCTATATCTATATTGATATATATATATATATATATATATATATATATATATATATATATAAAAGAGTATTACAGATAAGTATTTTTCCCTTATGTTAAAAGACTTTAGTGCATGATATGTTTGTAAAAGCATTGCAAATTGCTACAGTTCAGATGGTGTAGAGGTATGTTGCTGTGATTGTAGTGTACTGGGTCCTGGGACCAAGACTTGGTAGTGATGACTTTTTTCATTAATGTTAAATGACCATAATGCAGGATATGTTTGTAAAAGCATTACAAATCCTTACAGCTCATATATTGTAGTAGTACATTGCTGTGATTGTACTGCACAGTGTCCTGGGTTTGAGACCTGGCAAGGATGATTTTTATGTTCCTGGGCAGAACAAGGGCTGATGGTGACAGAGTGATTAGAGCACTTTTAAGCAGTTTTAAGTGGGCTTGTGTTATTTTGCGTGAAGCTAGGTGATGCTAACAGATGGTTAAGTCCTCTTAGCTTTGCTTAGCAGCATTTACTCACACTTAAACCCACACTAATTTTATTTAAAAAAAAAGAAACAAGGATGATAGGAAAGTGGTGAAATGGGGGCAACAGGGGGTAAAAACTTTGGAAAACCAGCTAGGGATGTGCAGGATCTGTGTAGGAAAGGACCACAGATCTACATTTCTTTTGAAGCAACAGATGTGAATAATGTGTAGAATTTGGAATTTACAGCCTCACACCCCACAGGGAGGGGTGTTGGTGACAGACATTTGTGGCATAATTTGTGGATAGATTGATTAATTTCACTGTACATGGGAGGCAAAATGTAGAGCTATGTTTGGGGCAATGATTCTTTTGCAGCACAGATGCCCTTTTTTTGTTTTTTAAGGTGAGAGTGAAATGTTGGGGAAGGGCTGTAGGTATGTTTGGTGAGGTTGGTTGGGTAGGATAGGTTGCATTTGCAGGCAGACAAGACAGCTGGCAGGGGTGGTATATGACACATGAGGGGGTAAACACCTTTGATGGGGAGGGTGGTTGAGAATCCGAAGCTCATGAGCCCCCAAATGGATACAGTGGGACTGAGGTCCCGGATCCATGGGCAGTCACCACTGCACCTTCAGAGTCCCAAAGGTGGCTGTGCTGGGAGCTGGATAGGAAGGGCAGCTTGCCCCTTGAGGTGCACCAGGTGGCCCTCCATCTGGTGCAGCCATCCATCCATCTCTGTGCGGATGACACATACCCCAGAAATGGCAATGGCTGATGGGCTCCTATCCATGCCCATGCCTGGGGGGGATAGGCCCCATCCCCTGAGGTGGTTCCACCCAAAGGTGGTGCAGGACCAGTGGAGGAGGCAGTTCCGGGTTGAGTCCCAGATATGCTAGGGCATAGTGCCACAGCCAGTTGAGGCAGGACAGGCAGATCCGCCAGGATCTATCTTCCCAAATGTGCTATGGTGTTGAAGTTTTACAAAATATATTGGTTAGTCATGAAGAAAACATTTCAAAATTAGTTATAACTGCATGCATGGGTGTCCAATTAACTCCATACAACAGATATGAAACAGTTGCATAACAAACAGAACACATGTATAAATGGAACAGTAGTATGCATTGTAACAGCATGCCAGTAACATTGGTATTTGAACAAGGTATGTTAACATGCAACCAATCAAATATATGAAAAATAATAGAACACAAGTCCCTAGGGTGGTCATGGTGGTGCAGGAGTTAGCATTGCTGCCTTACAGCCAAAGGTTCCCAGGTTCGATCCTTGGCTGGGGTGCCTCCTGTGAGGAGTATGCATGTCCTCCCTGTAGTCATGTGGGTTTCCTCTGGGTGCTCTGGTTTCTTCTGACATCCCAATGACATGCTGTACATGCATTGGACACTCTAAATTGGCTCTCAGTGTGAGTGTGTGTGTGTGTGTTTATGCTTTCTGTGGAAGGTAGGGTGCTAGGCTGGCAACTCAACACCATAAAACTCCACTGCCAGTCATGAGCAGACAGGTGATCTGCTGTGGCAACCCCTAACTGGGAAAAAACTGAAAAAAAGAGTATAGAACACAAGTTCTAACATTAGGTTTTGAGAACAACACACCCGTAGTATATAAATTATAATTATTGATGCTGATAAGTGGTGGGGGAGAGACAAAAAGTCCATTAACAACTGTTTAGGCTTCTAGTTCTCACAACAGTACTGTTCAATACTCTACAGGTCTGCTCTCACTTTACATCTACCTATGGCCCACAACTCTGTAGCACAAACATACCTGTTAAACTGTCAACCAGGAATGGTATGGGGCAAACTGTGACGACTCTGGGTACATGACTAGAGGGGACTCGTACATGTCAGGGTTGCATATCTGACACTGAATGGGTACCCTGCACTGTTATGTGAGTGTGCAACTGGCATACTTCACCTGGTTTCCTATCTGTGTCCAGGGTTATTGGCAGCAGTGACCACTAGATGTGACTGTGTGACACTTGAGAGACATATATCAGGAAGAGTGCTTGTTGTATGTACCTATCCTGCTGTAATTTTCAGGCATGGGGTTGGACAGTGGAACAGTTGTACATGGTGTATTAGTATAACCTTCATACAGCTAATACCAACATTTCTTTGTCTGTAAAACCAGTGGAGAAAGTATATGTTAACACTACCTGGCTGTTTCTACATTTATTCCTGATTCTTTGTGTGTAAATATGTGCACATCATACTACCACTCCCTGGATTCGAACCATGTCTTGGTGTGCAAAATTAACAACTATGCTATTTCTCATCACACTGAGCTACTGGGGAACTGCTGTTCCTTGTTTCACTGGTTTCTTCCTAATACTCTCTTGCTTAGACAGTCTGATCTTGTAAGCCTGAGATGCTTGCATGACAGATAGTGTACTGTGCATTAATCCTTTGAAATAATACAATCTGGAAAGCAAAGGTTAACACATGGCAATGCTGCATGGGACACACTGTGATACATTACACATTACTATTCAGGGTTCTGAGCTTAGTGCAGTATATATTTCATATTTCATTTATATCTTGTTTTACAGCTCAACAATCTACTGTTTTTCTTAACACCTGGTTCTCAGAATAACCTCAGTTATTGCATCCTGTAAAAGCCATATTTACTGTAGAGAACCTATATACATTCTATTTCTACAACAACATACCAGAGTAAACACAACAGTTTGTGGTATAGATCTTTATTACAGTGATATGACACAGTGCTTTAGTACTACATATCCTGTAGATCAATATTAGTCAGACAAACTTTATTTATTCAGTTAACACAGTAATAGTATACCTACTGACAGTAAACAATGTACTCCTTCTTAGTTATTTGCACTATATAATGCAAGATAGATTTGTACTCACCAGCCTGTCAGCGCAGCCTTAACAGTCTGTTGGTATGCGCTTCAATGTTGCTAGCCATTTCTGCTGGAGCTGTAGCGGGGAATTTACACCCAAACAACTGCCACCTCATGACATAACACAAGCAACACATAGATCACAAAGTCAGTGTGCAAATCAGTCACAGCCCTTAAGGCCAAACACAATGCCAGACACACTTGTCATAGGTGACTCCATAGTCAGACACACTGACGTCCCACTCACCAGACTGAACAAGGAGAGGGTCACAGTAAGCTGCCTGTCAGGCGCTAGAATCCGCCACATAACACAAGCACTCAGGTCACTCCACAGCAAGTACAAGTATGACTCAGTCATTGTCCATGCCAGTGTGAATGACCTGAGATGTACCTCCCTGGACTACATGAAAAGAGACATAAAGGAGCTCTCAGATTATGTAGCCCAGGCTGGTATGACCCTGACCCTGAGCAGTATCCTACCTTCATCAAGAATGATGCCACAATACAGAGACAAAATGATCAGTTTTAATAATTGGCTTAATTTCTGGTGTCATTCTAAGGGGATCCAATGTCTGTCTGCCTGGAATGACATAGGTTCATAGGTTCATAGGTTCATACTAGGCTATCTGCCCTAGGGCATTTATAAGCCTAGCCAGAGTGTGTGTGGCTTTCACCACCCCTTAGGATGAGAATACTATACCCATTAGTTTGCTGTGCCTCTGTCCAGCAGTGACACAGAGATGATTCCCGGGGTAAACCTATGATCTCCCATCCACTCGTCAAGATTTCTCTTGAACAGAGTCACTGAGGGGCTCTGCCTCACATGGACTGGGATTCTGTTCCATAGTGTAGGGAGTCTCTGGGTGATGAATCTGTCCCTCCAGCACGCTCTATTTATATCCGTGTTTAGGTTTAAGTCTCTTGCTCTCGTGGCGCTGGGGGATTTGGATTTTTTGAGGTGGAGCATGTCCATTAATTCCGGGTTGGACATGGCCTTGTATGTCAGGCACAGATCACCTCTGAGCAGATGGTATGCGACTGAATAGAGCTGGAGTTTCTTCAGTCGGGCATCATTATGACATATGTTTGAGCCTTTATCCTTTTGGTGAGGAACTTTTGGGTCTTTCCAACTGCTGCAGGTGTCGTGTAAGGTACATTCGAATGGGGCGTTGTACTCAATCATTGGTCTGATAAGTGAAGAGTACAGGGGTACAATGACCTCTCCTGATCTGGATGTGAATCCCTTCATGATCAGGTGGGCAATGTAGAAGGTCTTCCTAACCACTTTGACAATGTGAGTGTCAAAAGAGAGGTTACTGTCAACTTGGGTCCCCAGGTCCCTGATAACTTCTTCCGTGTTTAATGGATTACCACCTATGTGGTAATTAGGGGTTACCTTGTTTTTCAAAGGGTATGGCTATACATTTTTTTGGCATTTAGCTTAAGGCCATGGCTCTGGCACCAGTTATCCATTTCTATGAGACCTCTCTGGAGGATGTCTGTGTCTGATGGAGTGTCAATTATGGTGCCCAGTTTGCAGTCATCTGCAAATTTTGTCAGCCACAATCCCCTATGTTTGCCTGCACTTCAGAAAAATAAATGCCCAACAATAGGGGGCCCAGGACTGATCCCTGTGGGACACCGCTCGTGACCAGCTTAGAGTCTGACATTGCACCAGCAACTCTAACCCTGTGTGTTCTGTCCTTGAGCCAGTTTGCAACCGATCTTGTGACATATGGGTTTACATCTGCTGGTGAGCTTTTCTATGATGCTCGAGTGGGGTATTGTGTCGAACGCTTTTGCTAGGTCAAGGTAGGCTGTGTGAACTGCCTTACCCTCATCAATGGCCTTAGTGACTGTTTCGAAAAGTTGACCAAGTTCAAGAGGCAGGATCTGCCCTTGACAAAGCCAAATTGGGTAGGATCTAGTGTCTGTAGGTCCCCAATGTCTTTATTTATGAGTTCCATTATGATCCTCTCCATAGCTTTGCAGACAAGGCTCGTCAAGCTTATGGGGCGGTAATTTCCAGGGTCCATAGAAGTACCGCCTTTGTGGAGTGGGACCACAGTTGCCGCATGCCATTCTTTGGGTACGTATCCTGTAGTAAGGCTAAGATTAAACAGCAGCCTTATGTGTGGGTTTAGTTCCTCATTGAGTTCATGTAGCACACAGCCGGGGACACCGTCCGGTCCCATTGATGCTGTGTTTTTTGCTTTAGAGAGAGCAGCTCTCACCTGGGCATCTGAGATGTTTGGGAGGCTAGACTCTGGTGGGATAGATATTTCTCCTTTTGAGGGGGAGGGAGGGGAGAAATTTGCACTGAACCTGTCTGCCAGTATGTTGGCAATGTCTGTGGGTTCAGTGATTTTTTTTATCATTTTGGACTAATTCTGAGCATATCTGTGAGTTTCCACACAGGTTTCTAACATAGCTAAAGAAGGCCTTATGATTGTCTTTTGTGTCATTAGCAATGTTTCTCTCAAAGTTGGCCTTGGATGATTTTATGAGTGATCGTAGTTTTTTGCTAGTATTGATTAGAGATGCCTTCCCTTTTAGGGATTTTGCTTTGTCATGTAGTAGCTTTCTCCTCTTGTTGTAGAGTTTGTTTATGGCTGGGGTCCACCAGACCGGCCTGTCTTTGGTGGAAAGGGTCTTGATTTTATTAGGGAGTGCTTGATCCATACATTCCTGGAGGTGCTCGTAGAAGGCATTTGTAAGGGTTTCAGCAGCGTGGGTTGTGGTTTCCACTGGCTCGGGGGCCTTGAAGGATACCACTTCAGTCTTAAGAAGTGTGAAGTTTGCTTTGTAAGTTCTTCACTGTGGTCTTTTGTTTGGGGTGGGGGGATGTGGATCTCCAGTGAGATTGGTTTATGGTCTGATCTCACCAATGAGGGATATACTTCCAGTGTGGAGCATTTTGTTCTCATGTTTGTGATGATTAGGTCTAGTATATTTTCCTCCTCTTGTGGGAATGGTGACTAGTTGTTCCATAGCATTTGAGTTTATGAACTCCAGGAACCTTTGGGCTAGGGTGTTGGGGCTTGAGTAATGTTCCCAGTCTATGTTTGGGTAGTTGAAGTCACCCAATATGATGGTGTTTGGAGAGACATTCATACTCTCCAATGTCTTCAGGAAGGCTGTGTGGGTTTCCTGAGTTTGAGAAGGTGGTCTGTAGCATGCTACAAACTGTAGGGTAGTTTTACCTATGGTTAATTGCACCTGGATGGTCTCTGATGCTTTGTGCATTGCCACTAACCTGGAGGTGTGGGTATCCTTTATGAATATGGATACTCCCCCTCCTTTTGTGGTTCGGTCCAGATTTTGGGGCTGGAAACGCATGATATGAGGTATAACCTTGATAGTGCTGGGGGTGCTCTCAGGAGCCTTGAACCAGGTTTCAGTCACAGCTCAGACATCCCGTGTTCTCCATACTGAGGAGGGGCTTCTGAGGGTGTGCATCTTGAGGTTTAGACTTCTGGCATTGAGCAGTATTACCCTTAGTTTTTCTCCATTTTTGTTTTCTAGAGGAAGTAGGTTTATCATTTTGAGCCTTGCCATATTTCAGAAGGTGTTGGAGTGAAATGGTTGGCAGCTCTCAGTGTTTTTTTTTTCCTTCTGTTACATGACTACGGTCATACCTCTCCACTGTCCAGATGTCAGTATACTGTCTATACACTGTCCAGATGTGTGGCTCATATGTTTGGTCTGTTCCCCATACCAGTTCTGGGTTTCTGACAAATCACTGGGATGATGTGAGCATTGACATCGGTACATGATGACAATCATTTGTTTCAGACCTGACATCTATCAGAAAATATATGTTGAAACTAACTATGCTGATCCAACAGACTTCTACACTTATAGCAGCTATATTTTAAATATGTCACTATTGTTTGCCCTTTATCACCTCACTTTGTCAGGATTTTTGCAGATGTCTTACAGCAAGAGGTTGAGTATAAATATATATATATATATATATATATATATATATATATATATATATATATATAAATCAATTTCAGCATTTTGAAACTATGAAGTCAAAACTTTACAATACCTAAACTTCACAAACCCGAAACCACAAATCCCGAACACACAGCATACACCACACCATACAAACCATAACACCCACACCACAAAACAAATAAACACATAAAAATAAAACACTAGATATGCACATACCTATGCTACACAAAATCACGAGGGCAAGCCCCCCTGCACCCCTCCTACTTATATATACTAACTACAAGATCTCACAAACAGTAAAAGACAATACACTCACACCCAGACATTCCACAATCCCTCACACACACACACACACACACACACACACACACACACACACATCACACATAGAGAAACAGCAACACATCCAAAAAATACACACTCATACCTTAACCTTCCTACACTAACCCACATATACAACTTACAATCTTGCATACCCTCAAACTCCCACCCAAAACCCTTATAAAATACCTTACATTCCACCTAAATCCATACACTACAGCAAACAACATCTAAAGAAAACATTGCACATCACATAATATAAAGCCATAACCGCAAATTCAAGATATTCGAATTTATGGTTATGCACTTTTCCACATTTTAAAAAATTCACGCATTTCGAGATTATAAAGGGAAAACATATATACATATCTATATGTATAAATATATATATAAATATAGATATAGATATATAGATATATATAGAACCCGATATATATATATATATATATATATATATATATATATATATATATATATATATATATATATATATATATATATATATCGAGTTCTATATATATCTATATATCTATATCTATATTTTTATATATATATATATATATATATATATATATATATATATATATATATATATATATATATATATAAAAGAGTATTACAGATAAGTATTTTTCCCTTATGTTAAAAGACTTTAGTGCACGATATGTTTGTAAAAGCATTGCAAATTGCTACAGTTCAGATGGTGTAGAGGTATGTTGCTGTGATTGTAGTGTACTGGGTCCTGGGACCAAGACTTGGTAGTGATGACATTTTTCATTAATGTTAAATGACCATAATGCAGGATATGTTTGTAAAAGCATTACAAATCCTTACAGCTCATATATTGTAGTAATACATTGCTGTGATTGTACTGCACAGTGTCCTGGGTTTAAGACCTGGCAAGGATGATTTTTATGTTCCTGGGCAGAACAAGGGCTGATGGTGACACAGTGATTAGAGCACTTTTAAGCAGTTTTAAGTGGGCTTGTGTTATTTTGCGTGAAGCTAGGTGATGCTAACAGATGGTTAAGTCCTCTTAGCTTTGCTTAGCAGCGTTTACTCACACTTAAACCCATGCTAATTTTATTTAAAAAAAAGAAAAAAGGATGATAGGAAAGTGGTGAAATGGGGGCAACAGGGGGTAAAAACTTTGGAAAACCAGCTAGGGATGTGCAGGATCTGTGTAGGAAAGGACCACAGATCTACATTTCTTTTGAAGCAACAGCTGTGAATAATGTGTAGAATTTGGAATTTACAGCCTCACACCCCACAGGGAGGGGTGTTGGTGACAGACATTTGTGGCATAATTTGTGGATAGATTGATTAATTTCACTGTACATGGGAGGCAAAATGTAGAGCTATGTTTGGGGCAATGATTCTTTTGCAGCACAGATGCCCTTTTTTTGTTTTTTAAGGTGAGAGTGAAATGTTGGGGAAGGGCTGTAGGTATGTTTGGTGAGGTTGGTTGGGTAGGATAGGTTGCATTTGCAGGCAGACAAGACAGCTGGCAGGGGTGGTATATGACACATGAGGGGGTAAACACCTTTGATGGGGAGGGTGGTTGAGAATCCGAAGCTCATGAGCCCCCAAATGGATACAGTGGGACTGAGGTCCCGGATCCATGGGCAGTCACCACTGCACCTTCAGAGCCCCAAAGGTGGCTGTGCTGGGAGCTGGATAGGATGGGCAGCTTGCCCCTTGAGGTGCACCAGGTGGCCCTCCATCTGGTGCAGCCATCCATCCATCTCTGTGTGGATGACACATACCCCAGAAATGGCAATGGCTGATGGGCTCCTATCCATGCCCATGCCTAGGGGGTATAGGCCCCATCCCCTGAGGTGGTTCCACCCAAAGGTGGTGCAGGACCAGCAGAGGAGGCAGTTCCAGGTTGAGTCCCAGATATGCTAGGGCATAGTGCCAGAGCCAGTTGAGGCAGGACAGGCAGATCCGCCAGGATCTATCTTCCCAAATGTGCTATGGTGTTGAAGTTTTACAAAATATATTGGTTAGTCATGAAGAAAACATTTCAAAATTAGTTATAACTGCATGCATGGGTGTCCAATTAACCCCATACAACAGATATGAAACAGTTGCATAACAAACAGAACACATGTATAAATGGAACAGTAGTATGCATTGTAACAGCATACCAGTAACATTGGTATTTGAACAAGGTATGTTAACATGCAACCAATCAAATATATGAAAAATAATAGAACACAAGTCCCTAGGGTGGCCATGGTGGTGCAGGAGTTAGCATTGCTGCCTTACAGCCAAAGGTTTCCAGGTTCGATCCTTGGCTGGGGTGCCTCCTGTGAGGAGTCTGCATGTCCTCCCTGTAGTCATGTGGGTTTCCTCTGGGTGCTCTGGTTTCTTCTGACATCCCAATGACATGCTGTACATGCATTGGACACTCTAAATTGGCTCTCAGTGTGTGTGTGTGTGTATGCTTTCTGTGGAAGGTTGGGTGCTGGGCTGGAAACTCAACACCATAAAACTCCACTGCCAGTCATGAGCAGACAGGTGATCTGCTGTGGCAACCCCTAACTGGGAAAAAGCTGAAAAAAAGAGTACAGAACACAAGTTCTAACATTAGGTTTTGAGAACAACACACCCGTAGTATATAAATTATAATTATTGATGCTGATAAGTGGTGGGGGAGAGACAAAAAGTCCATTAACAACTGTTTAGGCTTCTAGTTCTCACAACAGTACTGTTCAATACTCTACAGGTCTGCTCTCACTTTATATCTACCTATGGCCCACAGCTCTGTAGCACAAACATACCTGTTAAACTGTCAACCAGGAATGGTATGGGGCAAACTGTGACAACTCTGGGTACATGACTAGAGGGGACTCGTACATGTCAGGGTTGCATATCTGACACTGAATGGGTACCCTTCACTGTTATGTGAGTGTGCAACTGGCATACTTCACCTGGTTTCCTATCTGTGTCCAGGGTTATTGGCAGCAGTGACCACTAGATGTGACTGTGTGACACTTGAGAGACATATATCAGGAAGAGTGCTTGTTGTATGTACCTATCCTGCTGTAATTTTCAGGCATGGGGTTGGACAGTGGAACAGTTGTACATGGTGTATTAGTATAACCTTCATACAGCTAATACCAACATTTCTTTATCTGTAAAACCAGTGGAGAAAGTATATGTTAACACTACCTGGCTGTTTCTACATTTATTCCTGATTCTTTGTGTGTAAATATGTGCACATCATACTACCACTCCCTGGATTCGAACCATGTCTTGGTGTGCAAAATTAACAACTATGCTATTTCTCATCACACTGAGCTACTGGGGAACTGCTGTTCCTTGTTTCACTGGTTTCTTCCTAATACTCTCTTGCTTAGACAGTCTGATCTTGTAAGCCTGAGATGCTTGCATGACAGATAGTGTACTGTGCATTAATCCTTTGAAATAATACAATCTGGAAAGCAAAACATGGCAATGCTGCATGGGACACACTGTGATACATTACACATTACTATTCAGGGTTCTGAGCTTAGTGCAGTATATATTTCATATTTCATTTATATCTTGTTTTACAGCTCAACAATCTACTGTTTTTCTTAACACCTGGTTCTCAGAATAACCTCAGTTAATGCATCCTGTAAAAGCCATATTTACTGTAGAGAACCTATATACATTCTATTTCTACAACAACATACCAGAGTAAACACAACAGTTTGTGGTATAGATCTTTATTACAGTGATATGACACAGTGCTTTAGTACTACATATCCTGTAGATCAATATTAGTCAGACAAACTTTATTTATTCAGTTAACACAGTAACAGTATACCTACTGGCAGTAAACAATGTACTCCTTCTTAGTTATTTGCACTATATAATGCAAGATAGATTTGTACTCACCAGCCTGTCAGCGCAGCTTTAACAGTCTGTTGGTATGCGCTTCAATGTTGCTAGCCATTTCTGCTGGAGCTGTAGTGGGGAATTTACACCCAAACAACTGCCACCTCATGACATAACACAAGCAACACATAGATCACAAAGTCAGTGTGCAAATCAGTCACAGCCCTTAAGGCCAAACACAATGCCAGACACACTTGTCATAGGTGACTCCATAGTCAGACACACTGACGTCCCACTCACCAGACTGAACAAGGAGAGGGTCACAGTAAGCTGCCTGTCGGGCGCTAGAATCCGCCACATAACACAAGCACTCAGGTCACTCCACAGCAAGTACAAGTATGACTCAGTCATTGTCCATGCCAGTGTGAATGACCTGAGATGTACCTCCCTGGACTACATGAAAAGAGACATAAAGGAGCTCTCAGATTATGTAGCCCAGGCTGGTATGACCCTGACCCTGAGCAGTATCCTACCTTCATCAAGAATGATGCCACAATACAGAGACAAAATGATCAGTTTTAATAATTGGCTTAATTTTTGGTGTCATTCTAAGGGGATCCAATGTCTGTCTGCCTGGAATGACATAGGTTCATAGGTTCATAGGTTCATACTAGGCTATCTGCCCTAGGGCATTTATAAGCCTAGCCAGAGTGTGTGGGGCTTTCACCACCCCTTAGGATGAGAATACTATACCCATTAGTTTGCTGTGCCTCTGTCCAGCAGTGACACAGAGATGATTCCCGGGGTAAACCTATGATCTCCCATCCACTCGTCAAGATTTCTCTTGAACAGAGTCACTGAGGGGCTCTGCCTCACATCGACTGGGATTCTGTTCCATAGTGTAGGGAGTCTCTGGGTGATGAATCTGTCCCTCCAGCACGTTCTATTTATATCCGTGTTGAGGTTTAAGTCTCTTGCTCTCGTGGCTCTGGTGGATTTGGATTTTTTGAGGTGGAGCATGTCCATTAATTCCGGGTTGGACATGGCCTTGTATGTCAGGCACAGATCACCTCTGAGCAGATGGTATGCGACTGAATAGAGCTGGAGTTTCTTCAGTCGGGCATCGTATGACATATGTTTGAGCCCCTTTATCCTTTTGGTGAGGAACTTTTGGGGTCTTTCCAACTGCTGCAGGTGTCGTGTAAGGTACATTCCGAATGGGGCGTTGTACTCAATCATTGGTCTGATAAGTGAAGAGTACAGGGGTACAATGACCTCTCCTGATCTGCATGTGAATCCCTTCATGATCAGGTGGGCAATGTAGAAGGTCTTCCTAACCACTTTGACAATGTGAGTGTCAAAAGAGAGGTTACTGTCAACTTGGGTCCCCAGGTCCCTGATAACTTCTTCCGTGTTTAATGGATTACCACCTATGTGGTAATTAGGGGTTACCTTGTTTTTCCGAAAGGGTATGACTATACATTTTTTTGCATTTAGCTTAAGGCCATGGCTCTGGCACCAGTTATCCATTTCTATGAGACCTCTCTGGAGGATGTCTGTGTCTGATGGAGTGTCAATTATGGTGCCCAGTTTGCAGTCATCTGCAAATTTTGTCAGCCACAATCCCCCTATGTTTGCCTGCACTTCAGAAAAATAAATGCCGAACAATAGGGGGCCCAGGACTGATCCCTGTGGGACACCGCTCGTGACCAGCTTAGAGTCTGACATTGCACCAGCAACTCTAACCCTGTGTGTTCTGTCCTTGAGCCAGTTTGCAACCCATCTTGTGACATATGGGTTTACATCTAAGCTGGTGAGCTTTTCTATGATGCTCGAGTGGGGTATTGTGTCGAACGCTTTTGCTAGGTCAAGGTAGGCTGTGTGAACTGCCTTACCCTCATCAATGGCCTTAGTGACTGTTTCGAAAAAGTCGACCAAGTTCAAGAGGCAGGATCTGCCCTTGACAAAGCCAAATTGGGTAGGATCTAGTGTCTGTAGGTCCCCAATGTCTTTATTTATGAGTTCCATTATGATCCTCTCCATAGCTTTGCAGACAAGGCTCGTCAAGCTTATGGGGCGGTAATTTCCAGGGTCCATAGAAGTACCGCCTTTGTGGAGTGGGACCACAGTTGCCGCATGCCATTCTTTGGGTACGTATCCTGTAGTAAGGCTAAGATTAAACAGCAGCCTTATGTGTGGGTTTAGTTCCTCATTGAGTTCATGTAGCACACAGCCGGGGACACCGTCCGGTCCCATTGATGCTGTGTTTTGCTTTAGAGAGCAGCCCCCACCTGGGCATCTGAGAGGTTGGGGAGGCTAGACTCTGGTGGGATAGATATTTCTCCTTTTGAGGGGGAGGGAGGGGAGAAATTTGCACTGAACCTGTCTGCCAGTATGTTGGCAATGTCTGTGGGTTCAGTGATTTTTTTATCATTTTGGACTAATTCTGAGCATATCTGTGAGTTTCCACACAGGTTTCTAACATAGCTAAAGAAGGCCTTATGATTGTCTTTTGTGTCATTAGCAATGTTTCTCTCAAAGTTGGCCTTGGATGATTTTATGAGTGATCGTAGTTTTTTGCTAGTATTGATTAGAGATGCCTTCCCTTTTAGGGATTTTGCTTTGTCATGTAGTAGCTTTCTCCTCTTGTTGTAGAGTTTGTTTATGGCTGGGGTCCACCAGACCGGGCGCCTGTCTTTGGTGGAAAGGGTCTTGATTTTATTAGGGAGTGCTTGATCCATACATTCCTGGAGGTGCTCGTAGAAGGCATTTGTAAGGGTTTCAGCAGCGTGGGTTGTGGTTTCCACTGGCTCGGGGGCCTTGAAGGATACCACTTCAGTCTTAAGAAGTGTGAAGTTTGCTTTTGCGAAGTTCTTCACTGTGGTCTTTTTTGTTTGGGGTGGGGGCGGGATGTGGATCTCCAGTGAGATTGGTTTATGGTCTGATCTCACCAATGAGGGATATACTTCCAGTGTGGAGCATTTTGTCCCCATGTTTGTGATGATTAGGTCTAGTATATTTTCTCCTCTTGTGGGAATGGTGACTAGTTGTTCCATAGCATTTGAGTTTATGAACTCCAGGAACCTTTGGGCTAGGGTGTTGGGGCTTGAGTAATGTTCCCAGTCTATGTTTGGGTAGTTGAAGTCACCCAATATGATGGTGTTTGGAGAGACATTCATACTCTCCAGTGTCTTCAGGAAGGCTGTGTGGGTTTCCTGAGTTTGAGAAGGTGGTATGTAGCATGCTACAAACTGTAGGGTAGTTTTACCTATGGTTAATTGCACCTGGATGGTCTCTGATGCTTTGTGCATTGCCACTAACCTGGAGGTGTGGGTATCCTTTATGAATATGGATACTCCCCCTCCTTTTTGGGTTTTGGTTTTGTTTGGGATAGCATGATCCATGCATTCCTGGAGATGTCCGTAGAATGCATTTATATAGGATTCTGCAGTTTGGGCTGTGGTTTCCACTGGCCCTGGGGCCTTGAAGGATTCCACTTCGGTTTTGAGAAGTGAGAAGTTCGCTTTTGAGAAGTTTTTCACTGTGGTTTTCTGGGCTGGGGGTGGGGTCGGGATGTGGACATCCAGTGAAATTAATTTATGGTCTGATCTTACCAATGAGGGATATACTTCTGGTGTGGAGCATAGAGTCCCCATGTTGGTAATGATCAGGTCTAGTATGTTGTCCCCTCTTGTGGGAGTGGTGACTAGTTGTTCCATAGCATTTGAGTTTATAATTTCCAGGAATCTTTGGGCTAAGGTGCTGGGGCTTGAGTAGTGCTTCCAGTCAATGTTTGGGTAGTTGACATCGCCCAATATAATGGTGTTTGGAGAGATCTTCATGTTCTCCAATGTTTTCAGGAAAGCCGAATGGGATTTCTGACTTTGAGAGGGTGGTCTGTAGGATGATATAAACTGAAAAGCAGTCTTGCCCACTGTTAGTTGCACATGGATGGTCTCCGATGCCCGTGCAATGCCACTAACCTGGAGGTGTGGATATCCTTGATAAATATGGAAACTCCCCCTCCTTTTGTGGTTCGGTCCGGGTTTTGGGGCCGAAAAGCATGATATGAGGTATAGCCTGGTAGTGCTGGGGTGCTCTCTGGAGCCTTGAACCAGGTTTCTGTCACTGCACAGATATCAATGTTCTCCATACTGAGGAGAGCTTGAGTGCATCTTGAGGTTAAGACTTCTGGCATTTAGCAGCATTACCCTTAGTTTCTTGTTCCTTGTGCTGTCTATGGGGGTGGGTTTGACTTTTTAGCCTTGCCTAAAAAAGGCACTATGGGGGTGGCAAGAGCCTTTGCCAATATCCAAAAGCCCAGTGGTGACAGGTGCAAGCCATCCCTAGTGAAGCAACGTGGCTTGTCGAGCATGTCATCCCAGGCTGACAGACACTGGATCCCCTTTGAATGACACCAAAATTTTAGCCAATTGTTAAAATTGATCATTTTGTCTTTGTACTGTGGCATCATTCTAGGTGAGGGTAAGTTGCTGCTCAAGGTCAGGGTCATACCAGCCTGGGCTACATGATCAGAGAGTTCCTCTATGTCTCTTTTCATGTAGTCCAGGGAGGTATGTCTCAGGTCATTCACACCAGCATGTACAATGACTGAGTCATATTTGTATTTGCTTTGGAGTGACCTGAGTGCTTGTGTTATGTGTCGGATCCTAGCACCCAACAGGCAGCTCACTGTGACCATCTCTTTATTCAGCCTGGTGAGTGGGACGTCAGTGTGTCTGACAATAGAGTCACCTATAACAAGAGTATCAGGTGTGTTATTCAGGCTTAAGGGCTGTGGCTGCTTGGCACACTGACTTTGTGGGTTATGTGTTGTGTGTGTTTTGTTTTGAGGTAGTGTTTGCTTGGATGTCTGCTTTGGAGGTCTCTGTTGCTTAGGTAGATTTTTATTTAGAGACTCCGAGTATGTTTTTGTGTATTTATGTGTTTGGTTCGCTGATGTGGTGGGACTATGTGATACTGGAATTGTGTTGTGTGAGGTTACCTTCTCCTCCTAACTGGTTACACCAGTTTTGAGATGAGAGAGCTCAGCCTCCAGTTTGGCTAAATAGTTGCATCTCTCACATATATTTGAACCTGTCTGGAGGAGGAGAGGGTTGTCCGTGTACATGAGACAGTTGTAACATTGCCTCAAAATTCCCAGATTCACCAGCTGGACTGGAGAGGAAACCATTGACTGACCTTTGGACATGCTAGAGTAATAGGGAAATTGAATTTAAGACGGACCAATAGAGGACAGGGTAATCGTAGAGAGTAAGTAGTGCTTATGGTTTAATAGTGCTAACTTGTAGGATTACTTAATTGGACCCGTTAAGGGCCTTAGAATGAGAATATGGTGTTTAAATTGAGAGATAGAGCAGTTCTAAGGGAAAAAGTGAAGAGCAGACTTTGTGGAGCCAGGAATAGTTTAAACCCAATTAGGTGGTGCTGCCCGTTGTTGTGCTATGCTCAAAAATGCGCAAAACCACGCAAAAGAGGGTTTTAAGAGAGGAAGATGAAGGAGTTTTGGAATTGACCCAGAATGGCCAATAAAACTACAGTTTCAAGTCAGTAACCACTCCCACAGGGGCAGGCAGGCTGCTCAATGTTTTTCACTGCCACTGATCAACAGAGAGACTTTCCTTTAGCCCAAGCAAAAAATGGCCTCACAGAAACTTACAAACAGTTCAAGAACAGCAAGCCTGTAACTGAACTTTTTTAAATCACAGAAAAATGGGAAAAAAGCAAGATTTTTTTTTTTTTTTTGTTTTTTCAGAGATAGCAGAGGTTAACAAGTACCAACAAGTTATAACAGTGCAGTAAATGACCCCACACAAGAGTGCTAGACCAAAGACAGATAAAATGCAAGTTTTGAGAAAAAAACAATTTTAAAAATAAGTTCAAACAGGAAATTCAGTAAACAGCTCTAGGTTGTGCTCTAAATATAGTTACTAATGCAGAAATCAAATTTAACAAGCCAGAAAATGCTCAAAATAGGCGGCTATGCAGAAAAACTTAGCAAATAAACAGAGGAAAAATACTTAAAGTCTCAAAAGTGGCTCCTTTCTTCTCTCAGCATTTTTTCCTCTTGGTGGGTGCTTCACCAACAGCCAACAAGCCTGAAAAGATGCCAAAACCATGAGGCAACCAGGTTTTAAGAGAGGAAGATGAAGGAGTTTTGGAATTGACCCAGAATGGCAAATAAAACTACAGTTTCAAGTCAGTAACCACTCCCACAGTAGCAGGCAGGCTGCTCAATGTTTTTCACTGCCACTGATCAACAGAGAGACTTTCCTTTAGCCCAAGCAAAAAATGGCCTCACAGAAACTTACAAACAGTTCAAGAACAGCAAGCCTGTAACTGAACTTTTTTAAATCTCAGAAAAGTGGGAAAAAAGCAAGATTTTTTTTTTGTTTTTGCAGAGATAGCAGAGGTTAACAAGTATCAACAAGTTATAACAGTGCAGTAAATGACCCCACACAAGAGTGCTAGGCCAAAGACAGAAAAAATGCAAGTTTTGAGAAAAAACGATTTTAAAAATAAGTGCAAACAGGAAATTCAGTAAACAGCTCTAGGTTGTGCTCTAAATACAGTTACTAATGCAGAAATCAACTTTAACAAGCCAGAAAATGCTCAAAATAGGTGGCTATGCAGAAAAACTTAGCAAATAAACAGAGGAAAAATACTTAAAGTCTCAAAGTGGCTCCTTTCTTCTCTCAGTGTTTTCTCCTCTTGGTGGGTGCTTCACCAACAGCCAACAATCCTGAAAAGACACCAAAACCACGAGGCAACCAGGTTTTAAGAGAGGAAGATGAAGGAGTTTTAGAATTGATCCAGAATGGCCAATAAAACTACAGTTTCAAGCCAGTAACCACTCCCACAGGGTCAGGCAGGCTGCTCAATGTTTTTCACTGCCACTGATCAACAGAGAGACTTTCCTTTAGCCCAAGCAAAAAATGGCCTCATACAAACTTACAAACAGTTCAAGAACAGCAAGCCTGTAACTGAACTTTTTTAAATCTCAGAAAAGTGGGAAAAAAGCAATATTTTTTTTTTGTTTTTTCAGAGATAGCAGAGGTTAACAAGTATCAACAAGTTATAACAGTGCAGTAAATGACCCCACACAAGAGTGCTAGGCCAAAGACAGATAAAATGCAAGTGCCCTTTGCCATCATTGGACCATTTTGAAACTGTTGAGCCCAGCTTAGCTGTGTGCAAATCCACTAAGGTGAGTTGAACAGTGCTTAAAGGGGCAAATGTTGAGCACTACTTAACAGTGCACAAATCTGCTTAGCTGAGCTAACTGCTGCTTTGAATTTATGTCTAAGAAATGCTTAAACTGGCTAATCATAACTGAGCATTACTTAGCATTGCTCAAGTTCCATTTTAAAAAATATCAGGATTGTAGATTAATTCACCATTACTGACATATTATTAACAGTATATGATCTACTTTACATGACATTACCCCTATATGCTTTCATTACAATACCTTGGGGTGTGACTACACTGTATGGGACACTTGTGCCAACATGGGTGATTTCACATGTTGTAAGCACTCACACTTCCATTTTGTACCAGCAACACTACCCTGGGTGACAAATATCACTTATTACATAATTTAACATATAAAATTAATTTTAACAATACTTTCCCATGAAAAAATAATGCGCCTATCTTAGTACTTGAACTGTGAATGCCTGCATACAAAGCCAGGACTTTAATCACTATGCTATCTCATCATAGAGATGTGAGCTATACATTTTTATTTAGCTGCTATGAGATGTTTAAGCAATGCTGAGCAGAGGGCCCTAACACACAAACCCATTCAGCTACATTTAAACATACCTTAGAATGGGAAAAAAAAGGAAATTAATAAAACCACTTTATTTACATGTATCAGTACTCTTTGTCAGTCACAGTAAGGGCAATTGTAAGGGGACACATAGGGACAGATTTTAAATATTGCTCTTACAAACACAGAAAGCTGCTAGAATAATAGCTTTTGCATTAGCATGACTTTTCTGATGGATGTGGAGTCTTAAATGTTTGTCATTATTTACTGACTCCAATCCTCTGCTATTTGCCAGGTAGGGACAGATATTTCTGGCAACACACCAAAAATATGATGTGGAGGCAGACATCTGGACATTCTGTGAAAACCTATACAGATGAGGGGTATGATCATATTGCACTTTCACAATGCAGGGGGTGTATGACAGTAGCTGTCACATACCCCCTGCATTGCTTCCTAGTTATGTAGCTGCTTTCAGTGTCCGTGGACACTAAAAGCACTTGTAAAGTGATGTACGGCACTTTGACAATGCAGGGGTGTGTGTGTGACAGTAGCTGTCACACATGCCCTGCATTTATTTCATGATATCCTATTATTTCAGTGTCCACAGACACTCTTTTACTATTATAATTGATTTCAGTGTCCACAGACACTGAAATGCATTTTAAAAAGTGTCGTACGGCACTTTCTGAGTGCAGGGCCCATGTTAGATGTGCGGGCACTACTTAAACATGTTGTCTGCACTCAGTAGTGTTCGTGTCCACTTAGCCTTAGCAGTAGCATGCCTTCATGAATATGTAAGGTGCACTGCTGTTAAAGCTATGCTGAAATGGACACGGTTCACTGTGTGCAGGAATAGCACTATTCTCGCATGGAGTTTATTGAATCCTGGGTATAGTTTATACATCATAAGAAGGCAAGTTATTGGTCAATAGATTTTAGGACAGTTTGTGGATTTACTCTGAAGGAAAAGCATCATTTTTTTCTGCTGTTAACCAGGTTAGTGTCTGTTCAGGATGCACATAAAAATAATTCTTACTCAGGGCTAAATCGTCATGTAAAGATATTAATATTTTTAGCCAAAGGTTTGGTACTGGATCTGGGCCTGGGATTTTCCATTTAGGAGCTTTTCTTAATTTTGTTTCAGTTTTTCTGGTTGTTACTTCATTCCATTTCATATCCTGTACATTTGACCTTCTTACTGTTTCTTTTACTACTTCTATTCATTCAGCAACTTTATGTTCCACAGGGTCTTTGCACATATTAGTCTAAAATGTGTCTTTTTCTACTTTATTTGGGGGTATTTCTACTTATTTTGCCCTGTTTCCTAATTCTCTGAAAAACTATTTTGGATCATCAATGAATTGATTATTTTGTACTTTTCCTTTATATTTATCTGCATATTGTCTAAGTTTTTCTTCCTGTGTTTATCTCTTTAGTTTTTATTTGCAATAGTGTACAATAGATTCTGTTCTTTTCTGACACTGCACATTTATTTTATCATGTCAATCTTTCTAAATATTTTTGTGGATCTTTTCCCTCTTCTGTACTCTTCTAAAAGTGGCACTTCTTGTCTTAATTGCTTTATAGTTTTCTCTATTTGAAACTTCCATGATGGGATTTGATTTTTTTCCTTCCTTTCCCATATCACCCCATGTTTTTGTGGTAAGGCTTTATCTGTTATTAATTTAGCTGTACAGTAATATATTCACTTTAGTATGTTATATCACACAAATTTCTGTGAGCAGTCATGATTACTGTGTTCACTTTTTATCAAATTTATAACATTTTGGATCTTATTGACTTTCTTTAATATATTTCTTTTATTGATCTTAATATATCTATCCATTTCTATCAAAATCAAGCAATTCTTTCTTCTAAACTAAGGGCACATTCTTTGTTCTCTGTTTCCTGAAGGCATTCTACAGAAGGTTCCAGAGCACCTTTCTGTGACATAGTCTCTTCAAATTCATCCTGTGTCATCTGATGCTCTTTCATATGGAAACTCAGTGGCCTATCACTCCACAACATTGCTTCAGAGTTGCCACTGTTTTCTGCTCCTTCCCTTGCTGTGCAACTGCAACTGAACTTTTGTACTGGCATCTTCATATGGAAACTGGTTAGATGCTTCCCATTCCACTGGTTTCTCCTTAATTTGAGGACTCATTGTTCTATCATGCTGTGATGATATCTGAGTTGAATTTTCTACACTAAATCCTTCACTTTGTAGGCAATCCATAACTTCAGTTTCTATTTTTTAACTTCTCCATTACTAATCCTCTTTTCTACTTTTCCACTTTTTCTTATTTTTTGTATTGTAAAATTCTTCTTATCCAGGTGGCTTTGCCTGCATTTGTCTTCAAATAACTCTGGTGATTTTTTTGTATTGATGAGTTTTGCTTTCTCCTTTACATAAATATTGCACCATATTGAATGTGTTTCTTTCCCATGTCCATAATTCTTCTTTAGATGTCTCCCACTCTACCTGTTCCTCCTTAATTTGGAGACTCATTGTACCATCATTCTGTGACATAACATGTGTTAGACTTTCTACAATAAATTCTTCACTTCACAGGTATTCCATAACTTCGGCTGCTATTTGTTTAACTTCTACTTTATTAATCTTCTGTTCGACATTCTTGCTTTGTGATCTTATTTTTTTATATTGTGAAATGTTCCATATTTGGGTGTTTTGCCTGTATTTTTCTTCAAGTGTCTTTGAAGCGTGCTTTTTTTACATTGATTAGTTTGACTTTCTCCTTTGAATAAATATTGTGCCATATCAGATCTTTTTTTCTTTCCCATATCCATGTTTTTTTTTTGACTTTTCAAAAATTTCTAGATTTTGTTCTTTATATTTTCAGACTCCCTCTGTCACTTCTTTTTCCAAATGTCTCAAGTTTTTTGGTATATATAATGTTGTTCATGAATCTTTTGTATTAAGAAACACAGATTTGTATTTGAAGCTTTTGACAGTTTTTCTTGTGCAAGTATTTTTCTTTGGTCCAATGTTGCTCTTTATCTTTTTGTTTATCTTCTCTCTGGAGATTCTGGGCTTCTTGCATAATAGTAACAATACATAATTTATTTCTTAACCTAAGTTGTCCACTCTATCATCTTTATGGCTCTTTTTAGCCTGTCATTTTTATGTTTTTGTTGACTATTACTTCCTACTACAAAGAGAAGGTAACCCCCCACCTCTAACCTGGCCTAACCCCATTGTAGGAATGTTTCTGTGTCTTCAGGATTCTACACTGTCATTTTTTCCCAGCCCTGGCACCGGTATGCATACCAGGATTGGGCACTTCTTTATCCTGGGTCTTGTACACCCAGCTGTCTTTTTTTATTTTTTAGCCTACTTCTGTCCATGACTTATGCTATATAAAATATAGTCTATATATCAGTGTCATCTTCGTGAGATTTTGTAAAAACAGAGTCAACCTCATGATCCTGTTATTTAGTTGAGGGAGTTTATCTATGATACTGGAGTGTGGAATGATTTTGAGTGTTTTGTAAAGTCTAGGTATGTAGTATGCACTGGTATGCCCTCATACATTCCTTCAGTAACCTTCTTGAAGATGACCAGGCTAAGTATACAGGATCTGAACTGGCTTGGGATGAGAGTTTGTAGGTTACCTATGTCCTTATTTATTAATTAAATAATGATCCTTTCCAAAGTTTTACGGATGAAGCTGGTGAGATTTATGTACCTATAATTACCCCAATCCATTGAGACTAATCTTTGTGCAGGGAGATGACTGTTGCTGTCCTCTAGTCTTCTGGCACAAAGCCAGCTTGGATATTGATATTGAATAATCTCTGTATGGGGTATGGCAAGTCAGGTTTTAGGCCAACAGTAGGAAACTCAATATGTTTATTAGCATGAGACAGGTAGTGTTTTAAGCTTCAATAGTGCTTTGAGGAATTGTTCCTGGGAGATAACGGGGAGGGGGTGTACATGCAAGTATATGATCTTGGAATATAGGAGGGGAAGGGGTGAGGTTTGAATTAAATTTGTCTGCTAAAGTACTGGCTATGTCCTCTTGGTCTCAATATATGATATCCTTTATGTTTTGCTCTGCATATTGTTGGACATTGTTTCTCAGATTTCTAACACAGTTAAAGTAGGCTTTGTGGCTATCATTCTCCTGTTTCTTTACTTCATATCTGGCATCGGTTGATTTGATCATGGTCCAAATTTCCTTTTTTTGTTTAGCAAGAGCATTAATGGCATCTTCAGAGTAACGTTTATTTTTGTGTACAACGATTTTTTTCTTTTATTATAAAACATGTTTTGTTCCACTACAGGAGGTTATTTTTAAATTCAGCATTGTCAAATTTAATTTTGAGGAGAAAAATGCAGCTATGCAGCTATCTACATATTCTTAGAATTTGGCAATAATGGATTTTGCATAAACAATGAAGTAGTCAAGATGGAAGGGAGTTTTGAATTTAGCCAGGTGATCCTTCAATTTTACTAGACAAGCCTTGGCATAATCTCTGAATACCGAAGTATTGGCAGGTGTTTCCGGCTTTAGTCTTAAGGTGAATGTGACTGATTTTCAGTCTTATTTGACCAGGAAGGAAGTTACAAATAAAGGGGAGAAAATCTGGCCCATATTGATAAGGGCCAAGTCCAGGATTTCATTGCTCCTGGCTGGGGAGAAGACTATCTAGTCCAGAGAGTTTCTACTGACAATGCCCAGGAACTAATGAGTGTACATGTTTGAGGATATAAAAGTCTTCCAGTTAATGGAGGAATAGTTGAAGTCTCCTAGGTGAATGGTATTTGTCTTAATGCATAGGGACTTCATACTAGTTAGCTAGGAGGTATGAGCTGAATGGAACATAGAGAGGATCATGTAGGCAGCTAGGATATGATAAGAGGTTTTGTTAATAGTAAATTGGACATAGAAGATTTTTAGGTCATTATCTTTTCTAATAATTCTGTCGATGTATTTTTTTTTTAAGAATATGGATATGTTGCCATCTTTAGAGCCTTTATCTAATGGGGTAGGCCTTAACACATGGTAAACATTGAAACCTTGTACTGATGGAGTGATGTCAGTGGACTTGAATGAAATCTTTGTTTCAATACATACTATATCAATTTTTTCCAGGACAAGGAGTGCTTGTAGGGAACGAAGCTTTTTGTTAAGGCTCCTCATGCTTTCCTTCATATAGTCCAGGAAGGTACAGCTCAAGTTATTTATACTCATGTGTACAATGACTGTGTCACATGTGAACGTTTTGTGCAAGGACTAGAGTGCATACATGATATGGTGATTTTTGGTGATTGATAGGCAACTGACCATCACTATCTCTTTGAAAAGTCTGGTGACGGTTCACTGATGTGTCTCACTATGGAGTCACCTATGACTAGGATATTGGATTTTGTGGAGGTTTGCTTATGGGCTTTTGAACTCAGTCAGTGTGACTTTCAAATGTATGTGTCATGGTTGGTGCTGCCTATGTTGTCTGTTTATGAGGTTGCTGAGAGTATTTGTTTCATAGATTACATTTAGGAGGCCCTTATGGCTTAGGTAGGCTTCATCTAATATGCCTATCTATATATTATTTTTTTAAATACACTTGATCATTATTTTTTGGTTACAGCTATTTAGTCAATAAAGCAGTTTGTCATATCCTTGGTGTATCCCCACATGTATTGTAACATTAAGGGCAGAAGGTATGCTGTTGATGTATCTACAGTGATGATGTTTGGTAGAGCTCTTCTCATTGTTTAGGATGTTGTAACATGGTTTGTTGAAAGCAGTGTTGTAATAAGATTTCTAATGATATGTGACCAAAATTCAAATAAAATAAACAACCTAATAATAAGACTTTGAGATAACAATTCACTTTATATTGGTAATCAGCTTAGGGACATCACCATCATGAATCTGCATATTACCCAGGAGTCCTTGTCACTTTGCTATAATAAGGTTCTTATAATATCAGGTATCTAGGATGACACTATGCATTCTGAGCTTGGGGATACACAAATGTACGGAAGTATGCTTTTCATATAGTTTATAATTATACAGTGAATCATATGTGTAATACTTATATTACTGTTTTTGAAGTTTTTAGGTCTTTTTGAATTGGGGCTGTGAAATATAATATACTGTTTGTTCTGTTTTTGAAGTTTTTAGGTCCTTTTGGATTTTTTTAGAAGTATTCCATTGACAAGTCTGTTGTGGCCATTTCCCATTTGTTATGCACTTTCCACATCAGCTGCTTGTATAGCTTGCCATCAGAATGATGTTTAAGAAAGTACAGTCGTGTAAGTAAAGTATATCTTCTAATATCTTCTAATAAATTACTGCTGCAATAAATTAAGCTATTTGCCTAATGTCAAGATTCTCTGACATGGATCAAGGAACTCCTGCTCAGTCTTGGATTCCTGGTGAATTTATATAAATCATCTGTAATCCCTTCATGCAAGATACAATCTGTGGGATATATCCTGTATACTTCTCTGAGAAAGCTCTTTCTTCCTCAGAATGACATAGATAATTTTATAGCAGATGTCCTGATATTTTCCAGACAGTAATTCATTTTGCAATGGGATATTTCAGGATTCTGGGATTCAAGGTCTCTCACTTTTTAGGTCTATATTGTATATATACATACATAACTATAGTATTCTTGCCATGTGTTGTTGTTGAGGGACACTTTTACATGGAAGATAAAACCTGTATTTTCTGATACTACCTATGTTTGTGTGGCTTCCTTTGGAAAATGTTTAATGTAGCTGGCAGTACTTCTACTGTAAAACTTAATGTGAGCATATTTTGTGGATAGTGATGCATATTTTTCCATATATGTGTGTAGTCCATGGCTCTGTCATGTTCTCTGCATAGAAAGCTGTTTTCCATCTGCAACTGTCCATGAAAGTATACTGCATACCAGTAACATACACAAGTAGTTGTATATCTATGTGGGTGTTGCTGGGTAGAAAAGTGAATCATTGTGATTCTCAGATAGAGTGTTTTCTCGAACATGTGTGTGTATAGCTCTATATATATATATATATATATATATATATATATATATATATATATATATATATATATATATATCTTTCTCTCTCTCTCGATATATATATATATATATATATATATATATATATGCACACACACATACACACATATATATTTACACATATGTGCATATATTAATATATGTATATCTATATCCATATCTTTATCTATATCCTATATGTCTATACCTATAGCTACTATATATCAATATCTTTATCTAAATATATTTATATGTGTGAGTGTGTGTGTGTGTGTGTGTGTGTGTGTGTGTGTGTGTGTGTGTGTGTGTGTGTATGTATATATATATATATATATATATATATATATATATATATATACATATATATATATATATATATATATGTGTGTGTGTGTGTGTGTGTGTGTGTGTGTGTGTGTATATGAATATGTGTATGTATAAGGATGTACCTCAAATTACAGAAGTACAAAAATATTAACTAAAAAGTATAGACTCTATAGGATCAATATACATAACATTGGACCCCCCCAAAAAAAATTCATTTTTTTAAGTATGTGCAACACCCTCTGCAACCCCTAAGCAGGAAGGAGGTTTTGTTCCCACATCCCCACTAATTATATATATATATATATATATATATATATATATATATATATATATGTATACAGACTTTGAGTTTGCTCTACAATGGGGAAAAGGCAATTTCCCCAATCACTACTGTTCATGATCTCACACTAACTAAATGCTGGCAGAAGCAATCAATGAGTTATGCTTATTCTGGCCAGTGTAAAAAATATTAAACATTCTGAACCTTTATATATATTGTGTGTGTGTGTGTGTGTGTGTGTGTGTGTGTGTGTGTGTGTGTGTGTGTGTGTGTGTGTGTGTGTGTGTGTGTGTGCGTGTGTGCACATGAATAACAATAATACAAGCAAAGCCAGTATATACTGGATTAGTGCACTGGATAAAAATGCGTATTGTCAATGCTACATTTCATATGCATATCATGCATGAATGCCGCCCGTTATTTTGTTCCTCTAATTACTAAAAAATACTTTGGTGTACAATAGTGTAGGAATTTTTGATTAAACCTGCCTTGTGAATATTACTATTCCTGTGTGCAGCTCATAAAAATACTGAGTGTTACATATAAATGTATCTATTCATCTATCTCTGTCTATCCATCTGTCTATCTATCCATCTATCTCTGTCTATCCTTGTCTGTCTATCTATCTAGCTATCTAGTTCTAAAAATACCTGAATGCAATTTAATTACTCATAAGTTATATTTAAAAATGGCATTATCTTATGATATATTGCTTGTTCAGGCAGAATAATAAGGCTTGGAGTGACTAAACAAACAAAAATGTATAAGGATATAGAAAGCATTAAATGCCAGAAGAGTAGAGACTGTTTCTTTCAAGAAGAAATGAGATAAAACAACAAGTAAACAACAAAGTGAAGACCGAGAATGAAGCAGGAGAATTGAGTAGAGGCTTATTTCAGTGAAGAAATGATAACAAAAGTTCATGTACTTCACAAAGGCTAGAACTGAAGTTTCCTAAGCCCAGCTTACCATGATTCATTCATAGCAAATCCATGGAAAAATGGTTTGAAACACAAAAGAGCAATGAACAGGACAACTTATAATGCAATATTTTCAGCACTTGAAAAATATTCTGCTTTAGGATGAAAAACACGCCAATTTTAAAGACTTTCTTAACAGAATTTATTTTTTCCTTTTTCTATATAGCAATGTTGCCTATTTAACTGTTACAAAAAAAATGCTGACAATCTATAATATTGATGAATGTATATCTATGTAATAGCCTGTCTTTCAAGATTCAAGGGCATATGTTAAAAAAAAAAAACAGTGACTCGCATACAAGCACAGAAATTGAAATACTGAAACAAATTTTCAGAAGTGCAAATTATGGATGTTATAATATATATATCTAAAAGTCTGCTCAAATCATTAAAATAGTCTTTTCAACAGCTTCAATAAATCTAACTACCATTCAATAAATGTTTATCATATAGAGGTCTGTTCAATGCAGTCTAAACTGTTTTTATGTTATTGTATTCTACTGTTCCACATACATATTTCAGTGAGTATGTATGTGTGTGAGAATGAATGTGTGTCTGTATATACATATATATCTACAAAAACAAATACACACATACCACATTGCATATATATCTATAGCTCTATCAGGCATAGATATAGATAAAATCAAATCCTTTACAAAAGTGTACTCACTTCAGTGGAAAGCTGGAAGAACAAGTACAAGCTGCCAAAGTTGTAAAAACAGGTTTATTCCAAACGCATAAAGCAAAGAACACTCCAAGGTAGCAGCACCAATTCACCAATGACCTAGGTTTCGTCCCAAGGAAATGACTTCATCAGATTGGTGAAGTAGTGCTGCTTAATTATATCAAAGTAAATTAAACAATTACACTCAATTAATTCTGTTAAAAGGACAAAGCAGAAATAACATCCCCTAACTGTAAGAAATTTTAAAAGTAAAAATGAGTGAATAAAAACATCCTATAGGTTCATGTGTGTTTACTGTGCTAAATTATTACTTGTAATAACTAAAGAATAAGTGAATAATAATTATATACCAACATAAGTCCACACTGAATCTATAATACCCTAAATGAATTGATACCCTATATGTAATATAGGTACCCTGTAGATATGTATGTGAAATGTGTATGATTTCTACCAAATTATAAAAATGTATAAGTGAATCCTTAACAATAAAATAATATTGTATTATGTGTATATATAATGTATAACTAATACTGACTAGTTACACCTGTCCGGGATAGAATTTAATATGTAAAAAATAAACCATCCTGGCCCCCTACGCTCAGTGTAATACCATGAAATACTATATGTTCTGAAGGTTTTTTAACCTAAGCCAAGGCTTGATTGAAAGAAATTCATTCAGGCCTGGATCATGGTTTGCATCAAGTCTAAGTTGCCATGTGAGCTCACTCATATCTAAGTGGTACTGGGTAATTCTCCCCTGTTGGTCAAAACACACCTGTTGGATCACACAGAATCTAAAATTATGTCCCTCGTTAGCCATAACGTGTCTTGCTAGGGCATTTGTCGGTTTTTGATGTTTTATATCAAGAATATGTTCTTTTATTCTATCCCTAAACCTTCTACAGGTTTTCCCTACATAAAATGCCCTGCAATCTTGACACTTGGCTACATATACTAAATTTTTGCTATAACAATCATAATGTCCATTTATTAAAATATCATATTCATTAATAGAAACTGTGTGTCCTGATGTCCAAATATATTTGCAAGTTGTACATCTGCCACATTTATAATTCCCCTTGCATTTATTACTATTGACCATTGTATCCACCTTGCTTCTCTCAAAAATGTCCTTCAGTGACATATCCTTCTTGTATACGAACTTAGGCTTGTGGGAAAAAATCTTCGATTCCATCTGATTGCTATGAAATATCTCCCAATACTTCATAACTATGTTAACCAAAAACTCAGAATCCATATTGTATTTCAAGATATACAATATAGTATCATTTCAAAAGTGTTTGATTCACTATTACTTATAGAATACCCAAATTGATCTATATTGGATGTAATAATTGGAACTATTATCTTGTTACTTCTTTTAAATATAATTTCCCTTTTCAGATCTAAACATAGTTTTTGTGGATAACCTCTATTGAGAAACATTTTTATAACAAAGTCTAATTCCTTCTCAAAGTCCACATTATCACTGACCATACGCACCACCCTCACCATCTGCCCTTTAACTATGGCTTTTTTCTGATGTGGGGGGTGCCAACTGTCATAGTGTAGATAAGAGTTTGAGAAGGTAGGTTTTCTAAATATGTTTGTTCTAACCTTACCTTCTTTTTGGTCGTATATTAAACTCACATCCAAATAATCTATCTTTTCAGTATTGACCTGATATGTGAACTTTAGAAACCAAACTGTGTTATTAATATACTCAAGGAAATTGTCCAATAAAAGTTTTTCCCCCGTCCAAATGATAAAAATGTCGTCTCTCAAATACATATTGATAAATGGACTGTATTCACTTGTGTGTACATACTTTCTTTCCCAATAGGCCATAATGTAATTAGCGTAGATGGGGGCACAAGCTGCCCCCATAGCTACGCCAAAAGATTGTTTAAAATAATGGCCGTCAAAATACAAAAAATTATTTCTTAGTACTAAGTCCATTAATCTAACATATGTATTGACTTCATCTTGTTCATAAACCCCAGTAACGCAAAGTTGTTCCTCTAACCATTCTAAGCCTACGTCGTGTGGGATCACACTAAATAAGTTACACACATCTATAGTAACAAAATAAAATTCTTTTAGTATATTCCAGTGTTTGATACATTCCAAAAAGTGCCATGAATCCTTTAATATGTAGGGTGTAACTCCTAAACCTTTCTTTAGTTTCTGATCCAAAAACTGGCTTACAAAACTTACTTTACTACGTTTTCCATCCACTATAGGTCTAAATTTCACATTATTTAGACCTTTGTGAATCTTGGATATTCCAAAGATGGCACTCACAACAGGGTATTGATTCAACATAAACTCATACTCACTTTCAATAATCTCTCCCTGATAAACCATATCATCCAAGGCCATATCTATTTTTTGATAAGCTATTTTAATTTCGTTGAGACTGACTTCACTATAATTGTCTTCTAATAGCATAGACATCATAATACTATTATAGTCTTGCTTGTGGGTAACAACTATCCCATTGCCCTTGTCCGGTTTCATGATGCGTATACACTCTTTATTCCTCATGAGTTTTAAAATGTCATTTTCCTCTTTTGTTAAATTACATATACCTAAACACTCTCTGTGTCTGTAGTGTTCCCTAAATTCTTTTTCACATAAACATTCAAAAATTGAAACTGAATGATTCATACAAGGATTAAATACACTGGATTTTTTTAAGACCCTTCCATCATTACCATACCCAGTGTTACTGAAATCCGTTTCAATATTAATTTTTAAATTCATTTTGCGAGTAAATAGTTTTAGGTCTATAAGTGAGTCCGCAATATCCCCCCCCCCTACTTGGTACAAAATTAAGTCCTTTAGATAGAAAATCAGCATGTTTTGTATCAATATCTATATTTGAATAGTTGTACACTTTGAAATCTTTACTAGTGTTGAAAATTATTTTAGGCTTACTTAAAACACCTTCACTCTGTACTGAAATGACAGAGATAATGTTCCCCTGAGATATCACTTCATGAAAACTCACTGTATCAAAATCACCATTTATACTTCCATCCAGTAGATTCTCCTCTATACTCAAAGGTATAAGTACTGGATTTAAATAAAAATGATCAACATTCCCAACTTGTGTTTTTTCAACTACAACAGTGTTTAAAGTGTCTAAGTGGGTATGCACATTATCCCTAAATATGTCACCATTTAGAATATTATCCTGAGAATTAATATCTTCACATGTCAAATATGTGCTTAAATTCATTAAATCACTGCTACAGGTGTTTGGGGGTTCTGAGTTTGTATATCCTACAAACCCTGACTTAACACCATTTACAGTTCTACCCTGAACATTACAGTCATCATCTGTTGTGTGTATGCTTAGGTTCAGTAAATCAATATCACACATGTTGTAACTGTAAATAGTTTCATTCATATTATTTCACGCAGGTGCGTTGGTAAATAAATCATTCACTTCCCCAATTTGATCATGAACAAGTGTAAAAGAATTCCCACCATTAGTTATAGAATCCAATATATTTGCATTACTAGGAAATTCTTTATATGTTAATTCATTCTCAACAAACCGTTGTACTTATCTATCAAACTGGCTGTGTTATTATTAATCCCATAACTTCGCACTAGTTGCTGAATTGACTTTAAATTTTAACAGTACATTACCAGGTTTGGAAATTTCGTCTAACTCTGCATCCACAAATAATGTTGCTGAAAAGTTCCATCTGGATGAACGTTCATGTTTTCGAAAGTGTAGGTGTTTGAATGTCAGCTCGTTGGCACTGAGTGTTAATGGAATCGACGCGTAGGATGGCATGTAATCAGTTCGCAGTTTAATCCCGTCAGGATCGTCCACTTTGGACGAGACATACTCAATGTCTGTGTTGGTTTCGACATGCCCTTGGGTGGGCCTGTGGTGGTTTTGTTTTGGCTCGCTCCCATCCAAATGCCTTGTTGTTCCTCCTGATTGACATCCTGATTCCGCAGTCTCCGTCCTCGTCAGCTTCACGGCAGTTGATACTCTCAGTCTCCGCTTCCGATAGGTTGCAGTATCAAATTCACTTGGCTTAACTTTCTTATCGTGAAATGGATAAATGCACCCTTCCTCATACAGATGGATATCTCGTTGTATTTTAGCTATTTTTTTGTTATATATAGCCTCACAACTTTTTTCAACGTCTGCTATCAAGTATGTATAATCATCATATAAATCTTGTGTTATTTGAGTATTTACATCATCCAATTCCTTTAAAAGTTCATCTACTGTTTTATTATTGTACTTAACCATCAAACCCATGATTTTGGTACCAGTTTCATCAAACAGCTGATGCAATTCAGATAGGATGTTTATCACATCCGTTAGGGTATTGCCAGACCCGTAGGCCCTTAGGAATCATTTTTAGTTCTATGTTTCTTTGAAGGTAGCTGTTTTCAGTTCTCTTTAACTTGAACAATTTTTCTCAGATATGACTATAAGTTCTGTGAATGATTTCACCTGCACATTTGGTCTTTTAGAAATTGGAACACTGTCCTTTGAAACTCATACTGATTTTCTTTCCATTTGTCCTAAGTAGCGACAAACATTTGGGGTTTGAATGTACTGTATCCAAACTGTCCATATCACACCTCCCAATAGTACCTGCTCTTTCCAAATTAGTAGCTGCAGTTGCAGGTACATTGTGTCAGCAAGCCCAAGCTACTGATAGTTGCTGGCATATGACTAGAATTCTCTCTGTCCATCAATTTTGAATTAAGTGTACTCACCCAGTTGCTCATGAATGCGCTGGAGCATACCCTTTAAATCAGCAGTCTCAGTACTGTCCTCCATGTGTGACCAACTTAGAACCAAATCCTTTACAAAGTGTACTCACTTCAGTGGAAAGCTGGAAGAACAAGTACAAGCTGCAAAGTTGTAAAAACAGGTTTATTCCAGAACACTCCAGGTAGCAGCACCAATTCACCAATGACCTAGGTTTCTTCCGAAATGACTTCATCAGATTGGTGAAGTAGTGCTGTATTATCAAAGTAAATTAAACAATTACACTCAATTAATTCTGTTAAAAGGACAAAGCAGAAATAACATCCCCTAACTGTAAGAAATAAACTTTTAAAATTTCTTACAGTTAGGGGATGTTATTTCTGCTTTGTCCTTTTAACAGAATTAATTGACTGTAATTGTTTAATTTACTTTGATATAATTAAGCAGCACTACTTCACCAATCTGATGAAGTCATTTCCTTGGGACGAAACCTAGGTCATTGGTGAATTGGTGCTGCTACCTTGGAGTGTTCTTTGCTTTATGCGTTTGGAATAAACCTGTTTTTACAACTTTGGCAGCTTGTACTTGTTCTTCCAGCTTTCCACTGAAGTGAGTACACTTTTGTAAAGGATTTGGTTCTAAGTTGGTCACACATGGAGGACAGTACTGAGACTGCTGATTTAAAGGGTATGCTCCAGCGCATTCATGAGCAACTGGGTGAGCACACCATTTTAATTCAAAAATTGATGGACAGAGAGAATTCTAGTCATATGCCAGCAACTATCAGTAGCTTGGGCTTGCCTTTGACACAATGTACCCCGGTAACTGCAGCTACTAATTTGGAAAGAGCAGGTACTATTGGGAGGTGTGATACGGACAGTTTGGATACAGTACATTCAAACCCCAATAATACGGGAAACACATGTTTGTCGCTACTTAGGGACAAATGGAAAGAAAATCAGTATGAGTTTCAAAAGGACAGTGTTCCAATTTCTAAAAGACCAAATGTGCAGGTGAAATCATTCACAGAACTTATAGTCATATCTGAGAAAAAATTGTTCAAGTTAAAGAGAACCTACATTGAAAACAGCTACCTTCAAAGAAACATAGAACTAAAAATGATTCCTAAGGGCCTACGGGTCTGGCGATACCCTAACGGATGTGATAAACATCCGGAGATGTTATCTGAATTGCATCAGCTGTTTGATGAAACTGGTACCAAAATCATGGGTTTGATGGTTAAGTACAATAATAAAACAGTAGATGAACTTTTAAAGGAATTGGATGATGTAAATACTCAAATAACACAAGATTTATTATTTGCGCACCATTATGATGATTATACATACTTGATAGCAGATGTTGAAAAAAGTTGTGAGCCTATATATAACAAAAAATTAGCTAAAATACAACGAGATATCCATCTGTATGAGGAAGGGTGCATTTATCCATTTCACGATAAGCAGAAAGTTAAGCCAAGTGAATTTGATACTGCAACCTATCGGAAGCGGAGACGTGATGACCAGAACGAACGTGGCCAACCACATGAGAGTATCAACTGCCGTGAAGCTGACAAGGACCCTTTGGGAGAGGGCCTAAGGTGTTCGGAACGCCTGCGGAATCAGGATGTCAATCAGGAAGAACAACAAGGCATTTGGATGGGAGCGAGAGCCAAAAACAAAACCACCACAGGCCCACCCAAGGGCATGTCGAAAAACCAACACAGACATTGAGTATGTCTAAGCGGTCCGAAGTGGACGATCCTGATGGGATTAAACTGCGAACTGATTACATGTCATCCTACGCATCGGATTCCATTAACACTCAGTGCGACCAAGGTACATTTCGCTTGCACAACGAGCTGGACATTCAAACACCTACACTTTCGGAAAACATGAACGTTCATCCAGATGGAACTTTTTCAGCAACATTATTTGTGGATGCAGAGTTAGACGAAATTTCCAAACCATTTGGCGAGAATGGTAATGTACTGTTAAAATTTAAAGTCAATTCAGCAACTAGTGCGCACAGTTATGGGATTAATAATAACACAGCCAGTTTGATAGATAAGTACAACGGGTTTGTTGAGAATGAATTAACATATAAAGAATTTCCTAGTAATGCAAATATATTGGATTCTATAACTAATGGTGGGAATTCTTTTACACTTGTTCATGATCAAATTGGGGAAGTGAATGATTTATTTACCAACGCACACCTGCGTAGAAATAATATGAATGAAACTATTTACAGTTACAACATGTGTGATATTGATTTACTGAACCTAAGCATACACACAACAGACGATGACTGTAATGTTCAGGGTAGAACTGTAAATGGTGTTAAGTCAGGGTTTGTAGGATATACAAACTCAGAACCCCCAAACACCTGTAGCAGTGATTTAATGAATTTAAGCACATATTTGACATGTGAAGATATTAATTCTCAGGATAATATTCTAAATGGTGACATATTTAGGGATAATGTGCATACCAACTTAGACAGTTTAAACACTGTTGTAGTTGAAAAAACACAAGTTGGGAATGTTGATCATTTTTATTTAAATCCAGTACTTATACCTTTGAGTATAGAGGAGAATCTACTGGATGGAAGTATAAATCGTGATTTTGATACAGTGAGTTTTCATATAGTGATATCTCAGGGGAACATTATCTCTGTCATTTCAGTACAGAGTGCAGGTGTTTTAAGTAAGCCTAAAATAATTTTCAACACTAGTAAAGATTTCAAAGTGTACAACTATTCAAATATAGATATTGATACAAAACATGCTGATTTTCTATCTAAAGGACTTAATTTTGTACCAAGTAGGGGGGGGGGATATTGCGGACTCACTTATAGACCTAAAACTATTTACTCGCAAAATGAATTTAAAAATTAATATTGAAACGGATTTCAGTAACACTGGGTATGGTAATGATGGAAGGGTCTTAAAAAAATCCAGTGTATTTAATCCTTGTATGAATCATTCAGTTTCAATTTTTGAATGTTTATGTGAAAAAGAATTTAGGGAACACTACAGACACAGAGAGTGTTTAGGTATATGTAATTTAACAAAAGAGGAAAATGACATTTTAAAACTCATGAGGAATAAAGAGTGTATATGCATCATGAAACCGGACAAGGGCAACGGGATAGTTGTTACCCACAAGCAAGACTATAATAGTATTATGATGTCTATGCTATTAGAAGACAATTATAGTGAAGTCAGTCTCAACGAAATTAAAATAGCTTATCAAAACATAGATATGGCCTTGGATGATATGGTTTATCAGGGAGAGATTATTGAAAGTGAGTATGAGTTTATGTTGAATCAATACCCTGTTGTGAGTGCCATCTTTGGAATACCCAAGATTCACAAAGGTCTAAATAATGTGAAATTTAGACCTATAGTGGATGGAAAACGTAGTAAAGTAAGTTTTGTAAGCCAGTTTTTGGATCAGAAACTAAAGAAAGGTTTAGGAGTTACACCCTACATATTAAAGGATTCATGGCACTTTTTGGAATGTATCAAACACTGGAATATACTAAAAGAATTTTATTTTGTTACTATAGATGTGTGTAACTTATTTAGTGTGATCCCACACGACGTAGGCTTAGAATGGTTAGAGGAACAACTTTGCGTTACTGGGGTTTATGAACAAGATGAAGTCAATACATATGTTAGATTAATGGACTTAGTACTAAGAAATAATTTTTTGTATTTTGACGGCCATTATTTTAAACAATCTTTTGGCGTAGCTATGGGGGCAGCTTGTGCCCCCATCTACGCTAATTACATTATGGCCTATTGGGAAAGAAAGTATGTACACACAAGTGAATACAGTCCATTTATCAATATGTATTTGAGATTTTTGGACGACATTTTTATCATTTGGACGGGGGAAAAACTTTTATTGGACAATTTTCTTGAGTATATTAATAACACAGTTTGGTTTCTAAAGTTCACATATCAGGTCAATACTGAAAAGATAGATTATTTGGATGTGAGTTTAATATACGACCAAAAAGAAGGTAAGGTTAGAACAAACATATTTAGAAAACCTACCTTCTCAAACTCTTATCTACACTATGACAGTTGGCACCCCCCACATCAGAAAAAAGCCATAGTTAAAGGGCAGATGGTGAGGGTGGTGCGTATGGTCAGTGATAATGTGGACTTTGAGAAGGAATTAGACTTTGTTATAAAAATGTTTCTCAATAGAGGTTATCCACAAAAACTATGTTTAGATCTGAAAAGGGAAATTATATTTAAAAGAAGTAACAAGATAATAGTTCCAATTATTACATCCAATATAGATCAATTTGGGTATTCTATAAGTAATAGTGAATCAAACACTTTTGGAAATGATACTATATTGTATATCTTGAAATACAATATGGATTCTGAGTTTTTGGTTAACATAGTTATGAAGTATTGGGAGATATTTCATAGCAATCAGATGGAATCGAAGATTTTTTCCCACAAGCCTAAGTTCGTATACAAGAAGGATATGTCACTGAAGGACATTTTTGAGAGAAGCAAGGTGGATACAATGGTCAATAGTAATAAATGCAAGGGGAATTATAAATGTGGCAGATGTACAACTTGCAAATATATTTGGACATCAGGACACACAGTTTCTATTAATGAATATGATATTTTAATAAATGGACATTATGATTGTTATAGCAAAAATTTAGTATATGTAGCCAAGTGTCAAGATTGCAGGGCATTTTATGTAGGGAAAACCTGTAGAAGGTTTAGGGATAGAATAAAAGAACATATTCTTGATATAAAACATCAAAAACCGACAAATGCCCTAGCAAGACACGTTATGGCTAACGAGGGACATAATTGTAGATTCTGTGTGATCCAACAGGTGTGTTTTGACCAACAGGGGAGAATTACCCAATACCACTTAGATATGAGTGAGCTCACATGGCAACTTAGACTTGATGCAAATCATGATCCAGGCCTGAATGAATTTCTTTCAATCAAGCCTTGGCTTAGGTTAAAAAACCTTCAGAACATATAGTATTTCATGGTATTACACTGAGCGTAGGGGGCCAGGATGGTTTATTTTTTACATATTAAATTCTATCCCGGACAGGTGTAACTAGTCAGTATTAGTTATACACTATATATACACATAATACAATATTATTTTATTGTTAAGGATTCACTTATACATTTTTATAATTTGGTAGAAATCATACACATTTCACATACATATCTACAGGGTACCTATATTACATATAGGGTATCAATTCATTTAGGGTATTATAGATTCAGTGTGGACTTATGTTGGTATATAATTATTATTCACTTATTCTTTAGTTATTACAAGTAATAATTTAACACAGTAAACACACATGAACCTATAGGATGTTTTTATTCACTCATTTTTACTTTTAAAATTTCTTACAGTTAGGGGATGTTATTTCTGCTTTGTCCTTTTAACAGAATTAATTGAGTGTAATTGTTTAATTTACTTTGATATAATTAAGCAGCACTACTTCACCAATCTGATGAAGTCATTTCCTTGGGACGAAACCTAGGTCATTGGTGAATTGGTGCTGCTACCTTGGAGTGTTCTTTGCTTTATGCGTTTGGAATAAACCTGTTTTTACAACTTTGGCAGCTTGTACTTGTTCTTCCAGCTTTCCACTGAAATAGATATAGATAAAGCTATATGCTGTGTGAGTGGCACAAGTAGCACAGTCCCCTTTGGTGGAGAATGCTGAAGGTTCAGTTCCCGTATCAGGTAGATCAATTGCTGTGATACTATATTGCTGCATAAGGGGGTTGTTGCACTCCTGAATGTATCATCCTCCTTTGTATGAGATATGTTAATCTCATGTCCCATCTACCTGAGTTGGCGGTATCTCAGGTAGCTGTAAAAGAATCCCATGTCACCAATCAAAAAGTGTAGGGCTTTTTTTATTGACTGACATCACTTATATACAGACAATAATATGCACATTTTTACATTATTTTTGATTATACACAGTTAGTTACACTTTTAACAATTTAATTTAAAGAAATATTAACATACATTTCCCCTCTACCCTTTCTTCCACAACGAAAAACATATTTTCTTTAAGATTTCTGCTAATGTCCACTTTGGATTGAATTTAATTTCATTTAATCTTTCAGTCCAGAATGTCCATAAAACAAAAAATATTTCTGTCCATTTTCTTAACATCTTTTTGTTTTTTTTCATCATAATAACCATACTTGATCATATCCTTATTTAATTGTTCAACATTTGTAATATCCTCTAACATTTTATTCTTACATAACTTTACCCATAATTTATTCACACCTACAGAATTCAAAAGGACATGTTCAATTGTTTCATATTCCCCACAATTTATACATATTATATCTTGCTTTCTCCTTTAAGGCATATTGGCCTCAACAGGTACATTGCTTATTAACAGTCTCCAAAGAAAATATTTACATTCATGATGTTCTTGCACCATTTATATCTCATTGTTATTGCTTTTTTTATATCTAAATATTTTGAATACCATTCCTTCCTATTCTTTTCAATCTCATTAATTTTTAATTTCCATAATATAATATTATTTTGAAATTCCTTTACTTCTTCATTCATCACACTTTTTACCCTTTTCTTTACTTCCATTTTCCCCCAAAACATTTAACTTGTAAGATAAAATAAGCTCTATCAAATTCTTATTTTACTGTAATATCCTTTCAAAGTGCTATATAGATTCAATGATACTGCAAAGACAACTGGATTTATTTAACCTAATCCTCCTACCTCTTCATTCATATACAAAACTCCCCTCTTAACTGAGTTCAATCTTGACCCACATATAAAGGAAAATATAATCAACATTAATTCTTTCTCATATTGTGTTGGCATCATGTAAGTGTTAGCTATATATGCTATTTTACTTAATAGAATAGAATTTGTCACATGCAATTTCTTCATATATGATCATCATGTTTTCCAAAAGTTACATATCTCCTTTATTTCTTGAAACATCTTAACCCATTGTTTAATCTTATAATAATTCATTCCTAATACTATTGCTAATATCTCTATAGATTCTTCATTAAATGTTATGTCTCCTATATTTCCCTCCCATCCAAAACCTTTACTATTTTCTTCATTAATACAAAAGCCAGTCTTTCTTAGCAATTTATTTAACTTCTCATTTATTTCGTTTGTCTCTTCTTTATTTCTAGTAATTATCACAATATCGTCTGCATATGTATATATTATAGGTATTTGTAATTCTTCTGTCATCTTATATCCCGCAATATCTGTCATTTTATTCATCTTCTTCACTATATCTTTCAGAACTAAAGAAAATAAGATACTGCTAGCTGCACATCCCTGTCTTATTTCACATTATATTTTAATTTACTCAGTTGCCCATCCATTCACATTTATTCTAACATTATTCCTTTCATATATTGATTTAAGTACCTGTATTATTTTTTTACTTATAAAGCTTCTAAAATTTCCTGTAAAGAATCATATTGTATTTTGCCAAATGCCTTACTTAAATCTCCTATCATGATCTTTGCTTCCACCTTCCTATTTATAATGTCATCCATTACTTCTTTTATTATCCATAATAAATCTTGACTTCCTTTTCCCTTTCTGTCGATTATTGTTTGATCAAGTAACTTATCTATTTTTTGTTAATCTTTTAGTTATTACTCTCATAAATATTTTATAGTCTGTATTATTCAATACTATCAGTTTCCAATTCTTTATGTCATCTTTTTCTCCTTTCTTCCATATAAGTATTATTACTCCAGTATATATTTCTTCAGCTGCTATTCCTAACTCTAGCCAGTCATTCAATGCTTCTAGAAATATTACCTTTTACAAAATTTCCACTTCATTATACATATGATATTCTGTACTATCTGTTCCTGTTGCTGTATTTAAATTAATATATTTTAATACCACATTTAACTCTTTTAAACTTATCCTTTACTCTAAACTTTCATTAGCTTCTTTAAGTAACCTATTAACTGCATACTTTTGATTTTGCTTTGTCTCTTCTTTAATAAATAATTGTCTTATATGTTCTTTAACAATTTCACACATCCCCTCTTGATTCATTACTTTTTTCATTCTTTGTCCTTTAACTCCATTATTACCTTTTCATTTTCTTTCACCAATTTATTTAAATATGGTGCTACCTCTTCTTTCCTTCCTTGTAAATAATACTTTTTTCTTATATAGTAAATTCTTAATTCTTATTTGATTCATTTAATACATTTCTTTCCCTTTTCCACAGAAAACTCCCTCTTTATTTATTAATTCTCAAAACATTGCTTGGCTTGCTATTCTATATTTTTCTTTTTCTTTTTCCTCTTATCCTCTTTACAATCTATAAAATTTTTTTATATTTTCCTTAAAACATATCCAAGAACTTGTCCAATTTTCATAAAGCAGTCTCTTGTTTATATATTTCTATAATTAAATTATTCTCGTCTATCCTCTTGCGTTAACTGTTTTTCATTCATCCTTTTAATTCCTTTACCTATTTTATATATTATTCCTTCTCATGTATTTTTATACATATCACTATATGATCTGAGAATCCTGTCTTTTTAACTCCTTTCTGCAGTATTTTTATTCTTTTTGATATTAATAAATAATCAATTTCAGTTTTAATCTCATTTCTTCTATAAGTCCAATGTATATTATCCAACATATATATATATATATATATATATATATATATATATATATATATATATATATATATATATATATATATATATATAAAACTTGCCACATTTCATTATTTCATTTACTATTTTAACATTATAACTATTTATTTTACTTGCTCTTAAATTACAATTAAAATCACCCACTAGTGTTATGTCCATATTTACACAAACATAATTAAGGATCTTTTTGAACCTTATCTCTCTTTCTTTCCTTGTAACACATGTGCATTTAACAATAACTGTATATACTTTTGTGTTCCATCCTTTATTTAAAAACGTGATATGCCCTAATTCAACTATAGTGATATCTAGTATCTTGATGTCCTTATGACACAGTATATATATATTTGAACAAGTATCTGTTCTCATATTACAAATTATTGGTCTATTCCATAATTTATATGTTTCTTTCCTTTCTTCCTCTGTTAATAATCTAGTATCCTCTAGTATAATAATATGAGCATCTCTTAAAACACACCATCCCAGAATTCCTGATCTTCTTCTAACATTTTTCATACTATTAAAATTTAAAGCTAATACATTTGCCTTTTAATAGAAGTTAGTATGATATATTTCTCATCCTTTACATTTTTTGCTTTCTTTTCTAATTATGCTTTTGAATTTTCTTTTCATTTCTTTCACTCTTTTCCCTATGGAGTTTTTCTTTTCTCCCACTATTTACCAATTCACATATTCTTCTTCACTTGCGCCCACTGATACTTCTTCCCTTTCTTTCTCCCCTTCTTTTGTATTTATTTTTATAATTTATGTCTCAATCTGCCCTTCTTGTTCTTTTCCTTTCCCCTGTTCAACATTTTGTATGACTTCTTCTTCCATAATCTGTACCTCTTTTTTCACATTCTAACCATCAGTGTCCCATGTTACCACATTCTTTACATTTCAAATCACATTTTTTTGCTTCATGTCCAGTTTTACTACTCATATAACATCTTTTTTATCACATTCACTAATGAAATTATCAACTTTGACACAGAAAAAAACAAGTTTTGGGCTGTCATCTATATTTCAAAACCCCCATTACCATTTACATTTATAACGCTGGTAATATGTATGGCATTATCATTTTCCAATATAACCCAACATTCCCATCCTCCATTCCATAAACCTCTTTCATCATAAATGTTTGCAGTGTTCATAACATGTTTACATAAATACAACAAATGTTCTTTTAAATCTTTAGCCTGAATTTCAGTTCTGAATTGCACTATAACTCTTTTCTTTGTCTCTCTATAAAAGGATTGCACCACAAATCCTGTACATGGATTGTCATTCTTTCTTTTTTCATATTTTTCTATAAAATTTTCCATGGTTAGTCCAGTTTCAAATATTATGCCACAAAATGTCTCTTTATTGATAAGAATAAATGCTTGTACCTCTTTTGCTGTCACACCCAGTTGTGCAATCACCTAGTCCCAAACTTCATACCTGTCTAGTTTATTTTTTTCTTTTTTGCTGCTTACTCATATTGAGGACTTTTTCTTTGTCTCCTTCATATCCTCAACTCTTCTTTCTCCCTCCTTCACTGTCTGCGCATACAACTTTTTTACAGCACTTTATTATTGTTCTCTTTGTGTATTTTTTTTCCATTATTTCACTCCATGATGCTGCTACTTCACTCTCTGGCTTACTTGGGATTATGAGTTCTTTTAAATAATTATCCCACAAGTTTCTGGACTGTAGATTTAGAATATTGCATTCCTGTTGATTGTCCATTTCCACGTCAAACAATTTTTTTGAAACATCTCCTACGAATCAATTGCTGCTTCTGCTGAAGCTTCGGGTACACTTATTTGTTCCTTTATTTCCTTCTCTTCCATTGCAGACAAGTTCTCCACTTCTGTTGCCTTAATATAACTTTCAGACACTTGCTCCATCATATCTGTGATCTTTGTTTAATTTTCTATTACTTTCTCTACTCGACATACATTCTCCAAGATGTGTCACACACAAACATATCCCCCTATGCTATGAGTAGTTTTTTTTTTATTTATATACATAGTTTATATACAATGCTTAATATTTACATATCTACATTATTTACATATATTTACAAATGTTTACATTATATACATTCCTCAAGATTTAATAAAAGCTGTGTGGGCACAGGGTAGAGCCTACACAGAATGTATCTATGTACAGGGCCATGGTTCCCCCTGGGAGTAAGCTATACATATTAACTCATTCACTCCAATGGAGCTAAGGAACTTTGCACTGTAACTTACAATGAGTGATGCCTAAGCCTTTTGACAGAATCAAATGATGTCCTTACATTTCAAACAAATGTTCATATCTCTGAAACCATAGGGTTTATAAAAGAAGTATAAATGGCAAACTCTTCAGCACAAACTATTTTATAGTGGTAGTATTCTCTAGGTTCTAGGTCATAAACAGGATTGTTTGGGTCTATATCAGAACACTGAAGTATTAAAACTTTGAATGTTCTGATATTGAACACTATTCAGTGAATGCTAAGAATAGCGAAGCTGTAGAACAGTGAATTCTTTCCTCGGGAAAGAATTTGGTTGGTCAATTCTGTGGCTTTGCTATTCTTAGTGGTGTGGTGGAAAGTTACAGGTTGGGTTCAGGTAAGTGTGCAATTGTTTGTAAGTTAGGGTTGGGGCGGGTTAAGTGAGTTAGCATTAGGGCGTGGGTTAGGCTTGTGTGCGATAGTGACAGACTTTAGGGTTACGGGCAGATTAAGTGAGTTAGGGTTAGGGCGTGGGTTAGGTGAGTGTGTGATAGTGACGGACTTTAGGGTTAGGGTTTGGGTTAAGGTAAGTGGGTAGATAGTAGTGTATGTTTAGTTTAGTGTAGTGTTAGATGTAGGAATTTAAGTGTATGTGTGTGGTTGCTGTTTGTTTCATGTGCTTGCGTTGTGTGTATGTGTTTCGGAGCAGCAAATTTTTTCCATTGGAAAAAAATTTGCTGTTCTGAATGTTCGATATTTTCATGTTTAGATGTTTTGAGGCCGATGAAATAACATTCGCTATTTTCATCTTTCGATAACGTGATATAAACATGATTTTTTTAAGTCACAGTAAATGCAATAGCAATTACATTTGCAATATTTTGTAAACAACTTACAATATTTCAGCAACCACTCAAGTTACACATATACTGTTAACAGCATTTTATTCATCTAGCTGGGAGCTTCATATGACACTAAGGAGTTCCGTCTATGTTACATGGTTGTTGAGATATTTAGAAAAATGTGAAAACTATATCTATATAAATTAATATCATAAAAACAACAGTTAATATATATTTACCTGCAGTAGACAGAGGTCAAATATTAATTCAGTTGAGTTTGCCATTTTGTAAGCTTTAAGATGAAATATTTTAAAACCTTGTACATAACATGGTTTTGCAATTACTGATGCAAATGTGAACAAGCAATATTTGATGCCTAGAGGCGTCAGTAGGAGTTAACTGCAGATGCAGCTTGAGGCGTCACTTGGATGTAATGAGTTAATGAAGGTGCACTGCTGTGGAGGAAACAAGGAACATGGATATTGAATCAGTGTAGGGCTACCTGTGGCTGCAGATGAGTGTTAGACTCCCTGTAATGCTTCCCACCACTGTTGTAATGTTGTGAAGTGTGTCAACTGTATAATAAGTCTGTTGTATGGTGTGTTATTTTTTTTTAATATTGCTATTTTTTTTTTTTTTACTGCTTACCCAGCATGAAGCAGAGCACAGCAATGCCAAAGTATGCTCACATATAGGCAGCTGACACCTGTAAGACATCTAAAAATAGAAACCAGATGCAATTATCATAATTAAATAAATAAACTTTTTTATTGAGGTCTTTGTGGCTCAGAGCACAGCAGAGTTGAGCAGAGCTCATACATACATGGCAGACACCTGTCATACATCTAAAAATAGAAACCAGATATAATTAATTATTTATTTGTAGGTATATTTAAGCTTGTTTGTGTAGTGCAGCACTCAGCAACTCTAACAGGTAGCCTAGTTGTATATGTGAAGGTACACTAGTTTTTATAAAATCCAACTAGCTCCATGGGTAGCATTATCATCTTATGTGTAGTAGGTCCTGGGTTCGACTCTATAACAAGCAGAATATGTCTATTAATGAATGTACTATTTTTCATTAATTTTATTACAGTATTGTGAATTTTGGCTCTGCTGCACTCTGCTAAGCACTGTTCAGTCATGTTAATTAGTGCAGAAGCATGCTAACTACTACAAATGTTTGCTCAGTGCTAAGCCTTGTAAAAAACACAGTTCTGTGAGTTTTCACATTGCTTGGCTTCACTTAGCTGGTTTGTGCACTGTTAAGTGACACTGCACTTTTTTGAATGTTGCTGAATGACATGTAAGGGCAGGAAAACAACCTATAATAAGCCCAATAGGCAGGAATTCTGAAACAGTCATTGGAGTTCATTCAACTGTTGGTATGGCTGGTGGTGTTGGTGAAGGTGAGCACTTTCAGGCACAGAGGTGGGGCATTCAGGAGTCCAGGGTCATGGTCAAGCTCCTTGTTAAAAACCTTGAGCCCTAGCTGATGCTGGGCAGATTCCAGGGCTCAGAGTGGAAGGCAGAGGCCTGGGATCATTTGGCCAGGGAACTCGTCAGTGTTACAGTTACCCCACACAGGTGAGCAATATCGCCACCATTTTGACAACTAGAAAAGGAGAAAGAGGGGAATCCTGGACACCTGGGTCCAGGAAGCTCAAGCTGGGAATGCTCCACAAGTATATAAATATGCTTTCATCTGCCTAACCAATATGCAAGCTGAAGGGCTGCCAGATTGTGCTGTGAACATGGTAATCACAGATTTAGTATGCCAGCTGTAGTGAAATAAGCAAGAAAGGATAAAGCATTTACTACAATAAAGTATACACAAGAAAACCTGTACTGCAATAAATGGGCATGTAGAACTGTAGTGCAATAAATGGGTAATTAGAGCTGTAGAGCTGTAGTGCAATAAATGAACAATAAGAACTGTATATCAATAAAGATTAGCAATACCAATAGCAGTAAGCAAAATGCTGCTCAGCAGGATTCCATTTTGTCAAAACCATCGCAGTAGAGCTATATGCATTGACTGTCTATAGTAAGGTTGCTGCATTCAAGTGTGACACTGTAATAGCTGTAGCCAGCAAATCTAATGATCTACAAACTGTATTGCTCAACCTATAGTACTGTCCAAAGCTGTCTCCAGTCCAAGATTGGTCACATAATGCTCTATATTCCTCAGACAGCAGATAATAAAGGTATTTGGGTGAGGTAATCCAGTCCATGGGCAGATATTGTGTGTGGATTTTATAGATATTGCAAACCAATTACAAGAAAATTTGTTTACTAGCATTTTTGATTTTAAATACAGCTTTGTTCATATATGCAGCATGGTTGTATTCCATGCATGTGTGTTCTACTGTCACTGCAGTCTACTGTAACACTGTAATAGTACTAGAATGCCATAGGAATGTCCTGTAACTTGTATCGTTCAGTTCATAGTATAGTTCCTGGTGATCTCCAGGCAAGTATCAGTCACTCAACAGTAAACAGTGACTCATTAGCTCAGTCTGTTAAATGCTTTGTATGTTGTACATTTTGCCACACACAGTCCTGGTTTCAAATTCAGTGGTATATAGCAATACATTTTCAATATCAGTCACATAATGCTCACATTTTCTTTCTCACCAGGAACACAATAAATATATGGGTGAGGTGGCCCATATTATGAGCAGATAGTGGGTTTAGATGTCACAGAATGTTAACACCAATACCATAACTGTGTTAATTAGCACTGAGTCATAAAAAAGCTGTGTAATCCCAGTATGGCTGTATCCCTTGCATGTCTGTACTAGGTTGCTATAGTCAATTATTAAATTATTTATAGATGTCCCCCTGCAGTCACAGCTATTGCATTCTATTCCTATCCTGCCAACTATAGCATGACACTTGTCTAGTTTACTTACTGTACAAAAACATGCCTCTCAAGTGTCATGATTTCTCATAATGTAATTAAAACTGCCTAATCCATCTGTCACATGACTAGCAGAAAAATTAATATCTGGAATGCAGTGTATTACCAAATCCATTTACACAACACCTGGGTGGTTATGTAAGCCCACATTATGTGAAACTGTCCTGTGTAGTGGTGAACGTGCATTTGTTACTGCTTGACCCAAACTGACCCATGTTAACAGCTTGAGAGGCATGTACGCGTTACATCAGTTATAGGAGAATTGTAGTCACTGTACTCAAACCTGATACTACATACCTGTAGAGTATATATTTCAGTGTATTGAGGGATATAGGCTGTAATGTCAATAATGGAATTTTTCTCTCTCTCTTCCCATCCTTTATCTGCATTTATCTATTACTGTTACTTATTATCGCAATTTAATATTTATATAATTTGTTACACTGACGTTTTTTTGGAAAATGGTTTCATTATGGATATGTTTTATTATGATTTAATAATAACATATTTGGTTAAAATATATATCAGAAAATGTGGCTGATTATTGTTATGTTTTATTATGATGCAATATTAACATATTTGTTAAACTGTTTAGTTGGCCGTATGGTTTACTTTTCACTGGCATGCTGTTACCATACTGTTATGTTACTTAATGTTGTGTTGCACATGTTATACATTAATATGTATTTGGATGAATATACATGCTGTTCCAGTCTGTTAATACTAACATTGGTTTGGTTATTATTAACCATAATGTATTGTTATACTTCTTATCTCACAGAACATAAAGTTAGGCCGGTTCTGGTTGGTCTACCTACCTTGCCTCAACTGGACATGGCACTGGGTCCCAGCATGTCTGGGACAGAGACCAGTGGTGCTCCCTTTGCTTCCCCTGCACTACTTGTGAGGTTGGGTAGTACCGGCCCAGGGGATGGGGCTCAGCCCCCCTCTGGGAACAGTGGGAGGGGGGATTTTGTCACTCATGTGGAGCTGGCAGTCCTGGTGTGCTCACAATTTGCTTATATAACATTGCTTTTCAAAGGCAAACCTAAGAAAATGAATACACTACCTTCTTGCTCAAAAAACAGCTGAAAAGAGTTGCAGCCATGTAGCTACAGAATGAAAAAAAAAAGACTTTGAACCATGTGCCTGTGATGACATTTACTATCATTTCCTTGAAAGCCAAGGTAAGCCTTGGGCAGTTTATTTCATTTAGCATGTGGACACTGATGTGTTGCTCCATCTTCTTATTGAGCTTGTAATGTCAGATAATTTGACCCTGCATAAAAAGGCAGTGAATGGAAGGAAAGGGCCTACTTAGTACCTTAATACCATTTGAATAGAGATGTACCCCATTTCTACAAAGTGTGTCTGGGTCCAAATATTGTTTCCCAAACACAATGCCACTGAATCTCTATGAATCAACACAATACTCCAAGGCAATTGTTGAAGCAAATAAGCTTTTCTGCATATTTTTGTGCAAGTTGGTGATGAAAGGATCTTACTAAGTGCAAAGGATTTACTAACCTGACTAAGGGCATTCACGCAGGCTGCTATATCTCTCTGAATCACAGGGAGAGAACAACAACAAATATCATTTATTCAAACAAGCTCAAGTGGTAAGTCAAAATCGCCGAAAGAAGAAAATGAATGGCCTTAGTGACATGTCTAACTTAGAAATTACCCTTTTCTTATTCAGTTTTGAGAATGCAGAGTCAGTGTATACAATCATGGAGTTCCAACTACAAGTGCTTTTCTAGAATCCTCTATTTTGTTTTTAAAAATGGATTTAGCAGTTGCTAACTTGTTTCTGTGACTGGTTCAATCAGACTCTGTGTTGGTGTAGGGTTGGTAGTATCAATTCTAAGCCTCTGCTTCTTTAGTCTGACCTATTCAGAGAACAGGATTCTGAAGCTGGCCTACTGGAAACAATTGCAAGTTTTTATAAAAGCTTCAATTGAACATCATTTAAGTTTTTGTAAAAGCATGATTTTAGCATTAGCTTTTCATTCAGTACTAAAAGAAAAACATTTTTCTACACTTTGGAGACATGTTGAATTGACATTCTTAATGTGATCCATTTAAGGGTACACTTCTAATTAAAAGGACACTATATTCTTACTGTAAAAATGTAGGAATTGTATTTAATAGCACTGCTGAAATCATGTTGGTAATATATATTTTTAAGTATGTATATTTGATTTTAAAACTTCTGCATTTACATCTTTGTAAGAGGCATTCATATGAATTTTACAATTGTAAGTTATTTTGACCTTCAATGTTCTAGACATATTTATAGCATACTTTTTTACTAAATATAGCAATAGTAAGTCATTTATTTCCCTTCCTGTCTATAGAAAACCATAAAACATTTAACACCAACAATAGTACAGGATTCAGTGGAATAAGTAAAGAAAACCTTTTATCTCAATTGTTTCAGAACTACACAGTCTCTTATTTTCTAACAAAGGTGAAAAGAATGTATTTTTTCCATCAGCATAATTTCATTTTGACCTTTATCCTAGAGCCATGAATTCTCCAGGCTTTGTTATCACAGCTCTTACACTCTTCAAAAAATAAAATTGTAGTTTTGAAGTCAGAGTCCAACAATGTCTACATATGTGATCTTCCTACAAAAAAATGTAGGTTGCATAATATTTTTGAATGAAATTTTGGCAGTACTTTTTAAACATATTTTATTTTTACTAGCTTTTCTCAAAGCTTTACCTGAGTATGCATGAATACATCTACAAGTCCATTTGCTTATGATTGCAGAGATGCCTCTTTTCTGCATTTAGCACCAAGATGCTTAGTTCAGTCTGCAAATAGCCTGTCATTAAAATTATGACTTTTGTAAGAAGTGAATATATTTGATATGGTAGATCTTCCCTTTAGTAGGAATGCGGGCTGCAAGATGTGAATGCAACTATTTCATTTACAGGATTTATGGACATTATGAATTAGTGTCATAAATTCTGCTTTAGGCAATTATATGTATTACCTGCATTTAATGAGACCGTTACAGGGAATGCATTTCTTTTTAGGCAAATTTACTTTGCACATCAGAGAAGATTGAAACATGGTTTCATTGTATTTATCTCTACCTGGATACCAGATGTTCTTTTTTTCAATAATTTTACTTAATTATTAGCTTGTTTGTTTATATGCCTGACTTTTGATAGTGCTAGTCAAATTTTAAAGCACCCTACCAGATGTGCAGTATCCTACAAAATCCAGACACTGTTATAAAAGTGTCCATTCTGACAAATAACTGTGAACTGAAAATGTTTTCATCTCTGCATCCTCTTATACTTCTGTTTGTTATGTAGACTAAGGGTGGTATTCATAGTCATTACATGAACATGTTACAGCAATCAGTGCTGCTCATTTATAACTGCAGCCAAGGAACGATTCATCGAAGTTATTTATGCTAACTTGGTGGTCTCAAATAAACTTATGCAAATTAAGTAAAATGAGATGGTAATAAGAAATGATGTAAAATTTCATATACTAATAAGTTCCCTTTCTGTATGTTTAGCATTCATAGTCATATTGTGATGTTTCCGCACATTGCACTGATTTGGTATAAAAGACGTAATTGTGCCTTTTTTATCTACATTGCAATTGGCAGGTGTGATCTCTCTTGCTGCTAGTATTGCTATTTCCCAGCTTGAGCTGCTAGGGTTGACTGAACCAAAACCGCAGGTGCCCAGTACCATTCACCAGACAAGAAAGCTAAGATATAGACAAAGAAGAACTCATCGTCATTTTGATAATCAATATATCTTTGATAGGTGCAAAGCAGACAGGGATATTGTAATGGTCTTACTAAGCAAGTCTGGGCCCACACTGTTACTTGTGAGATGCGTAAGTGTGTGTAACCCTTACTATACTTGCCACAGGGACCTTCCAGACACACACTGGGGACATGTTAGGTATTTCCCAGTCTCATAACTCAGGGATACATCAGAAGTTCTTGGGCATACTCTTGGCATGTGTGGATCAGAATATCTATTTCCTAATGTCACCTCAAAGCAAAGCCCAGACAATGCATGCCTTTTATAGGGTGACATGTTCCTGGAGGTGGTTGACGAGATAGATTGCACCCATATAGCCTTTAGACCCCCATCAGATCCACAGGGGAGTGATACCACAATAGGAAGTGTTACCATTCCATAAAGTGCCAGGTAGTATGTGATGCACAGGGGTGCATCAACAATGGTTCTGCCCAGCATCCTGGCAGTACACATGATTCCAGTATCTGGCACAGTCTGCCACCTCTTCCTTCATGGTAGGATACCCAGTGGTCATCTTGTTGGTAAGTGGAAACATATATTTTTTAATCATGTAATAAATTATTCAAAGTAAAATATATAGCTTAATACTAATCCACTTTTCCTTTGTTTTGTTCCTTTCCCCTTTTCTCTTTTTCTGTTCTGTTTTTTCAGGTGATTTAGGATATCCACTGTAGCCATAGCTCATGATACCAGTGAGGAATCTGAGTGGAGCTGCAGAGATAACTTTAATACAGCCCTGTCCTAGACTCACATTGTTATGGAGAGAGTCTTTGGTACATTAAAAAGCCATTTTAGGTGTCTGGTTGAGTTTGCTGGTGTCCTTCAGTATGACCCAGAGTCCGCATGCAGGATGTTTACCACATGTTGCATTCTGCACAGCATGATCATGCATTGGTCTGGTTGTGATGTGACCCGTGGTATCACCGCTCCTCCCAGTACAGATCCTACTATGATTAATGATGGCCAGCCAGCAGCAGTTGTAAAGGACTATATGAAGTAGATTTGTGCATGGAATACAGCTGCACAGGTAAAGAGGCCATGTCTAGTCCAGAATTATGAACTATGCCATTTGGGTTAGTATTTCCTTTCTTATAAAAAACACATAGACTATAATTGATGCATGCAGTGCTATGTGTGGGCTGTGATGTGTGGTGCATGGCCTACTGTCATTGTTTATAAGACATTCCCTCATATCTAAATAATGTTTTATTACAGACGAGGTACCCATATAATTATTCATAAAAGTTATTATTGACTGCTCACTCATATCAATTCACTGATTTCATAAGTAGACATATAGGGATTATTTAAATTTTTAGCTGTTTTGCAGAATAAATTTTTCTTATGGACTCTACTTAAGTATGTATGTACTAAATCTGCTGAAATGGTACATTTAATAAAAAGTGTTATTTCACTAGCTGACTGCATTTAGTTTGCAAAATTGTATGTATTACTATCTCTAAACTTGCATTTAACATGAGTTCATACCATGCACTGGAATGAAAAAATGTATTACATGCTTTTTTATTATATAATATTAACTCGGTTTTAAATATGGCATATTAGAAATGATTTACCATTCTCTCTTAAGGTGCTGCACATCAGATTAATTCATTATGTCATACACACCAAGTTGTGGCTTCAGAAATAGAAAACATCATTTGTGCAGTGCAGAACGTGAGGTGTCTACAGTGCTAGTAGACAGGATATGCATGTAATCTTTTTTTTTTAGGTGTGTATCATTCTCTTAATAATGTGTATTATTTGTTTCATGTTCTGTGAAATTGTCACTTTTCCTGTTGCTGAACTGAAACTCTTGATAATTGTTGGCCATTAATGGGGTCATAGGTTCATAGGTGTTTATAGGGCTAATGACCACAAGGGCCTTTTTAAGTCTATCCATGCATCCCAAATCTCTGACAAGTTCAGTTTTCCTTAATAAGTTCAAGCAGGGGGTTGGGAGGTAAAAGATTTACCACCAGGGGCCTGGGAGATGAACTATTTACAGGCTGCCTGTGGCCTTTAGAGACATAGGTGCCAAACCAGGGATGAATTTCTTGTTCCCCATCCAGTTGTCCAAGTTGCACTTAAATTGGGTAAGGGAGGAATTCTGCGTTACATGGATGGGGAGCCTGTTCCAGAGAAGAGGTAGTCTTTGGGATACATACCTGTCTCTCCAGCAGGTCCTATTTATATCACAAGCAAGGTTTAAGTTTTTAGAATGAGTACTTCTGATGCTGTTTGTTTTGTGGATATGCAAGAGGTCCATCAGAGTAGGGTCTGACAATGTCTTGTATGCCAGGCATAGATCTCCCCTCAACAGCCTGTAGGAGACAGGTATTAAACATCACAATTTGCATGTTATTCTCTACACCTTTATTTCCAAATTATTTTTGTTAATTGAAACCACTACCATTATTGAAATGAAATGCATGCACATGCAAAGAGCGCATGCTCTTAATACTGGGTTACATTGTGCACACATGGCTTCTGTAGTTATTTTTTTTAAACATTGTAGTTGAAGTTAAACATTAACATTAGTGCATTGAAAGGCATGGCAGTCAAATTCGATATTTCATATGTAAAGCACCTGAAATGTCTAGCCTGAGTCACAGTAACTGAAGGTCATATGTACCATATATAACATCTCCTAAAAATAGGGTAGGTGACGGTGCATGTTATGTCAAGGAGGGGCTGCCATGTGAGCTGAAAGGTGACTTGCAGCAATGACATGACCTACTTGATGCAAGTCATCCTGCAGATAATGATCCTATAGTGCTGTGGGACTGAGATCTCGAATGAGAGCTTTAGTTATGTGTAGATGAACATAGACATGACATCTTGAAATGTTATATTTGTTCACCCCTGTTTTTCCCACTACCATCTTGTGAAGCACAGACATGACATGCATGAAATCTGTTATGTTTGCTCACCTACTATTCCCTCTACCATCTAGTGAACACTTGTAGAGTGATGTGATATGTGTTTACTTGTACGGACAGTACCCTATCCTATTCCCCTTCCAACATTGATTCCTATTTCAGTCAGGTAAGTCTTTATTAGTGTATGAATGGAGGTGGACAGGTTTGCTTGATGTTCCACTGTACTACACATCAGTGTGATTATGGCATTATCCCTGATCTCTGCCATTTCTGTGTAGTGCTGGAATTGTCATGTACGCCCTGGAGGACTCTGACCATTTCTACTTGACTCTCTGTGGCAGCACACTGAGCCTTAACAATATCATGGCACATTTGTTGCTGGGCAGGCAGTGCTTTACATGTTTCCTAAGGCAGCTGTGACATAGATTTAGACCATAAACCCTTTTTTAAAGGTGTAATGGTGGACATCATTACTGCTGAATTTCTGACATCATCCAGAAGGTGCTCCTGGGGGTCAGGAGACACTGGTGTTGAGGTACATGAGGTTCCTCCCTGTGCAACCTGTAGTGAAACGTCACCATGTACTTGACTTTGTGATCCAGTGCCATTTCCTGCAGAGATTCTAACATGTTGTGGGGAGTGAGATCCTACCATTAAACGTGGTGACTGTGTGTCACTTTCCTCAGGCTGTGCTATAAATATTACTATGCTATCATCATCACCCATTCTGCTATTGATAATATTACTATGCTATCATCATCACCCATTCTGCTATTGATATCCTCTACATTTACTGGTATAGTGGAACTTCTTGATTCTGCTGCTGACCTGTAAAGAATTAATTAACTAAATTACTACTCAGATACTGGAGTAGACTACTGTATTCTGGGTAGTGAGGTATAGAGGACACTTACCACACACACTCTTTTCAATGTCATTGTGTGCAGAAGTGTAGGGTTCACTTCCTAATAGTAATTGTCATATGATACATGTAATCATTCCACTTAAGCAGTCATTTCTCTAAATAAATATGTTTAAGTGGTCAAACCAACTTTCCCATGCAGATGTCTGTTAATGCAGCAGATGTGGGTAAGAACCAGTGTCAAAGAAAAACGCCAGCAACAGGTGAACTGCTGAAAAAGTAGTTTAATAATAAACTACCAATGCCAAATAGAGCAAATCAAGTGATTGGTTAAACATAATTTTTGTCAAGCTCATGAATATTTAACAGAATTGTATACCTTACATATGTATATTAAGATATAACAAAAATATACCCAAATACATAAAAATAACATAAAAATAACATACCATGCTCAAAAATATACAACAAAAAATAAATACTTGTGCATATATGTTTTATAAGTATTCATTAAGTCCTGGTTAAGTAAAGCACCAAGTTTGGTGATCCATTTTGAAATTGTGCCTTTTGGTGTATCAATGTATGTTTATATAATGCATTAGATGTCTTTTTGCATCTAATGTCACTCAAATAGTGACAACTGCAACATGCCATATAGATGGCCCAATCAATGTTACAATTAGCGAAAAATTTTATATCAAAAAACAACCAATAAGTTTATCCCCAAAATAGTTGTTTGATATACATTTGGTAAAGAAGATTCAAAATGATGTTTGTAATGGTTGAAGTATCCCATTTATTGGGAATAATGGATTTAGTTTTAGCATCTGCTTCCAGTATATTCCAATTGCCCTTGATAATATTCATAAAGTTGTTAGTATTTCTGCCATATGTTGTTGTAAAACGCAATATATTGGTCTTGTTAGATTTCTTTTTGTACGTCAACAAATTTGATCTATATAGACCTGAAGCATGATTATGAGCCATTGTAACATACCCTGAACTATAGCCCCTATCCATAAATCTATTATACAAATCCTGAGCATGATGACCAAAACTAACGTTGTCAGAACAATTTCTTCTCATTCTGATAAATTGTGATTTTGGAATGTTTAAATTTCCTATAGGTTTCAGTTTTTAAAGTATTGTCCATATTCCTTGTTACCAAAACATCCAAAAAAGTTATGGATTTTTTGTCATAGGTAATGGTAAATTGTATTCCCCATTTATTATCATTCAGGTATTCCATAAATTCAAGAAGATATGAAACATCCGATCTCCACACCATCCAGCAATCATCCAAATATCTTCGCCAGATGTCTATATCAGGTAGAAACAGATTATGAGTATCATCATAAATCATAATATGTTCTATATAAGCCATAAATAGATCAGCATATATATAGCTGTACCACTGATCTGCAAAAAACATTCTTGATTATAGAAGAAAACTTTTTTGGTCAATACATGCTCAGTTAGATTTAACAAAAAAGTATTGAATCCTGGTTGATACATGTTGGATTGATGTAACCAAAATTCAATAGCATCAAGTCCGGCCCAGTGTGGAATACTTGTATATAATGAGCTCACATCCAAAGTACAGAGCCACCAGTTCGGATCTAACTGCATATCATCGACAATGCCCAAAAATTGAGTAGTGTCCTGTATGCGAGATCTCACAAAAGATAGTAAAGGTTTTAGATACATAGTCAGAAATTCTGAGCCCATACCTGACACAATGGGCCTACCTGGTGGATGTAAGAGATCTTTATGTATTTTAGGTAGAAAATAGATATATTGTCTAATGGGGTCAGAGATTGTTAAATGGTTTAATGTTTTTTTGGATATGATGCCATTATCAAAAGCAGAATGTAAAAAGTCATCTATTTGTTTCTTAAATACTGGAGTAGGGTCAAGTGGCATTCTTGTGTAATATCGAGCATCATTCAACTGCTTATATGCTTCAATGTCATAATAACTCCAATCTAACACTACCACTGCCCCTCCCTTGTCTGCATTGATAATCACCAAATCCTTGTTACGTACTAATTCTTCCAAACAAGATGTTTCAACATCAGTCATATTGTTGGACATTGGTAAACAATGGTTATACTGAAAGTGTAGCTCATTCAATACACTGCGCAAAAATAAATTAACAGTTGGATGCATGGGAGGTGTGAATGATGAAGTGTGATATTTAAAAGAATCCAATTGTGATTGTTCACCATCTTCTTTATCCTGAAAAAATAACTTAAGATTCATTAATCTACAAAACGAAAATAAATCTTGTGTAAAATTGTCCTCAGACACAAAAAAACCCGGAATAAAAGACAATCCTATATAAACATATATAAACATATATGCACAAGTATTTATTTTTTTGTTGTATATTTTTGAGCATGGTATGTTATTTTTATGTTATTTTTATGTATTTGGGTATATTTTTGTTATATCTTAATATACATATGTAAGGTATACAATTCTGTTAAATATTCATGAGCTTGACAAAAATTATGTTTAACCAATCACTGAATTTTATATTATATAAAAGCACTCTTTGATTTGCTCTATTTATATACACTGAAGAAGGGGTGGAAGGTTGGGCGCCGGGCTGGCAACTCGACACCGTAAAACTCCACTGCCATTCAATGTGCGGACAAAGTGATCCGCTGTGGCGACCCCTAACCGGGAAAAGCCGAAAGAAGAAGAAGAAGTATACACTGAAGAAGGCAAGGTTTGAATCCGAGCCGAAACCGGTATGTTTTGGAGCTTCTATGGTGCATTGGTAGTTTATTATTAAACTACTTTTTCAGCAGTTCACCTGTTGCTGGCGTTTTTCTTTGACATTTATTCATTCTACAGCCGTGCAACTCCCTACGTGCAGGAAACTTTATTGGAGGGTTCACGTAAGAACCAGTGTCCACACCACTTCCAGTTACACCTATGCCATCATCATCATCCTCATCTGATTCAGAGTCATCCCCTAAATGGAGAGGAGGTGTTCTTCATAAAGTATTAAAGGAATAAATGTTTGAGGTCTCCCCTATAGTGCTATAGTCAATTGCATTTTGCCATGCCTTTGCTCTGGCACGTCTTACCCTATCATCGGCCCTCTTCTTGCCCTGTGTTAATGTGCAGCTCCTTCCACTAAATCTATGTATACCAATAACCACTTGGTTCCAAGCCTTTTCTCTATCAGCTTGTTTGGGTCCCCTTTTCCAAAAAGGCATTTGCCATATATCCTAAGGGCTACCGTGAGGATGTGGTTCTCTTCATGGTTACAATTGTCTTTTCTCTGTCTGGATACCTGCTACTTTTTCATCATTCTTTTATAAAAAAATAACTTGCAAAAGTAATATATTGAAGCTTGATCCACTCATCAGCCAAACAAAGTCAAAATCAAAGTCAAAGTAAACTTTATTGTCATTCAGACTCCACAACAAGTGAAAGTGAACAAAATTACGTTACTCCAAGTTCTATGTGCAAACATATAACATATATAACAATTCACATTAGTACATTTAGACATTCCTACTACATAATGTTTATTGTTTTATATATCAAGAGGCATTTACTAAGCTTAAGAGACACAGTATTTATTGCACAGAATTCCACATCTACTTCTTATTGCACAGGATTCTGTTGGCACTAGTCGAAGGAAACACAATGTTTTATTGCAGAAAATCTTCACAGCTGTTACTTATTGCACATGATGCTGTTTTAGCATCAGTGGATATTGCACAGAAATAAGATTATACTGTTAGATTAACTGCACAGTGTATTTAAGACATTTTAAGGTTATTGCACACAAATATGCTTCTCACGTCTCATATTAGCTACTGTCCCTGATGTCAAGTGAGATGTAAGTTGCTATTGGAGTTCAGTATCCTGATAGCCAGGGGATAGTAGCTTCTGCTAAATCTGGCCATTTTGCAGTGTATGCTACGGCAATGCCTCCCAGATGTTAGGTGCAGGAATAGTCCATATGTAGAGTGAGTGCAGTCCTTGACTGTTTTCCTGGCTCTGTTGAGACAACGAGACTGGTGCAAGTCTTGAAAAGATGGTAAAGTGGTCCTGGAAATCTTTTCTTCTGCTTTCACCACTCTTTGGAGGGAATTGCGGTCTGTGGTGTAGCAGTTGCCATACCAAGCTATAAAACTGTTTGTCAGGATAATCTCAATTGTTTCCCTGTAGAAGGTCATGCTACATTTGCTTTTCTTAACCTTTACAGAAAGTGTAGGCATTGCTGTGCTTTCTTGACAATGGCATTTGTGTTCACAGACCAAGACAAGTCTTCCGAGATGTGCACCCAATGAAACTTGGTGCTTTTTAACCTCTCCACTGTTTTCCCATTGATTGTGAGTGGGGAATGTTTCCTATGGTTTCTTCTGAAATCCACAATTACCTCCTTGGTCTTATTCACACTGAGTGGCAAATTGTTACCACTCCAAGTTATCAGTTGTTTCACCTACTTTCTATAGGCTGTTTCATCCTCATTGCTGATGAGACCCACAACTGTGGTATCATCTGCAAACCTGATTATATGATTCCAGCTGTACTTGGCAGTGCAGTCGTACATTAGCAGAGTGAATAGCAGATGGCTCAGAACACAGCCTTGATGTACACCAGTGCTCAAGGTGCTACTGTTTTAGGTGTTCTTTCCTGCACATACTGTTTGTGGCCTTTCAGTAAGGTAGTCCAGAATCCAATTGCACATTGGAGTCCTGACACCAAGCTGAGTTCGCTTCTTTATCAATTGCCAAGGTTAAACTGTGGTGAATGCTGAACTGAAAGCAATCAACAACATGTGCACATAGCTGTTGTTGTTTTCAGGTGGTCCAACAATTGATGGACTGCCAGTGAAATAGCATTTTCCATAGATCAATTAGATTTGTGCACAAACTGGAATGGGTACAAAGATGACTGAAGTCTGGATGTTAAGTCATCATTGACCAGCCTTTCTAGGCACTTCATTACTATGAAGGTGAAAGCCACATGGTGAGAGTCGTCGAGGTCTTTTGCTGGAGACTTCTTAGGCAGAGATATTATGGCGGTGTTTTTGAAGCACCTCGGAACAAAGGCCTGTTTCAATGAGGTATTGAAAATGTCTGTGAATACATTTGTCAATTACCCTTCACAGTCTCTTAGGACCATTCCCAGAATGTTATCAGCACCAGCCACTTTTCTTGGATTTATCCTCCTCAGAGTTCTATGGATATGAGTTGTATTTAGGTTAAGCATTTCTTCATTCTGGCCTATTGGAACTTTCACTGGTTTCATGCTGTTTTCTTCTTCATACTTGCTGAAATATATATTGAGCTTTCTCAGGAATTCAGTGTTGTCCTCACACCAAGAAGATGCGGCCTTGTAATCCGTTATGGCCTGAATTCCATGCCAATGTCACCTTGCGTCCTTTTCATCAGAGAACTGATTTTGGAGTTTCTGACCATATGCCCTTTTCGTCTCTCTCAGACCCTTTTTTAGGTTCACCCTGGCATGCCTGTGCTCATCCTTGTTTCTCTACTTGAAGGCACTATTCCTTACTTTCAGGAGCTCATATACTCTACTTGTGAGCCAGAGTTTCTGGTTGGCCTGTGTGACGATGCACTTGTTGACTGTTACATCATCTACACATTTGGATATGTAACCAAACACAGCCTCCGTATACTCCTCCAGGTTGGTTTGATGATTTACAGTGGCTGCCTCTCTGAACATATTCCAATCTGTGCATTGCATGCAGTCCTGCAGTTCTGATACTGCTCCAGCTGGCCGTACCCATATTTGCTTTCTGGAGGGCTTTCCTCTGGTTAGTACTGCAGTCCTGCTTTCATTACAAATAATTCAAAGATCTGAGTGCAAAAACATTCATGGAGACACAACACCCATATTCATACACACATATTGCAAGCCCAACTTCACCCCGGTAGAATTGTGTTGTATTAACAAGTACAACATCATCCACAAATGCATAATGGTATTGCTAACACTTATTCGTATACTACTATCGTAAGCCATTGTTAACAGAGTTGTATGCTTCCCTTATCACTTTTCTTCATTTATACTACCGTGATTTTTTTATTCATAAGTCCTAGTCACAAAAGCCACAGTAAAGCTGACTGTATCCTGGCAAAACAATGCATTGAAAACGCAGAACATCAGATTTTGCTGACTTCTAATTATGTACTAATATACCATATAGCATAATCTATAAATGCAAATAAAAAAGTATTGCAAACATTTATCTTTCACATTGCCATCAGTACTACTTCCCTGTACATTTTCAGTGCTACTATCATAAATTCCCTTTTATAAATGACACTCAATAGCATCACTATTAACATAAATCAACTTTTTCTGATATGAACATATGGACCTATTCACATCAGTGAAAAACACAATTACCCTAATAAGAAATGTTCTATAAATTTAATATGTACTGCTAACCAATAATCTGTAATCTTATTGCTATTTTTATATTACTTGATCAATGCTGCACTTTCCCAAAATGCTTGCCATCTAACTTAAGCAATCACAACTAAATATGGTGGTATTACACATGTTCATGTAAAATCAGGCTCATTTACATGTTTGTAGGCAAATTAGGCTGAATTACACTTATCTCTATGACTCACGGGAATACATGAGTACATATGTCAACAGATTCACATAACTAGACCTCTGGTAACTGTGGATGAACTGTGCTGACCGGCACTGAGCCAAGCAGCCCTCTGGAATAAGTGAACAAGTTTAATATATCTCAAATTTAACTATACATAGAAATGTGAAAATGGAGTCATCAACATCACACTGCTAAGTGTGAACAACTTTATCACCTCAAAACACACAGTAGCT